>NC_056582.1:26756866-26776866 GCF_018340385.1 Cyprinus carpio
CTATCATTTATTTAATTCTAATCTTCATAATTTTATAATTTCTGCATGAGGAGAGGACGTGCCATTGTTCCGCAAAACATAATATATCGTACTATCGGCTAAAATGAGTTGAAAGTACTATCGGCATATCGATATCGGTTAAAAATTCCCAATCAACCATACATACCCCAAATGTCTTTTTGTCCTCAACAAGTCGTGCTTCTATATTGCGTAAAAACAGTAATATTGTACACTTACTGTCTAATGTTGTAAATACTGATACTAATTTAAAATAACTTTATTCATATTTTGATGATTGTGACAATTCTGACTTAATAGTCTGAAATTTCTGACTTTAGATCTTGTAATTCTGAGATTATAATCTTATTTTATTTAGAAAGTTTACTATTTATTATTTCACAAATTTGCTAAATATACATTCGAAATTGCGTGAGCTTTATATTAAGAAATTCTGTCCATTATTTATCTTAACAATATCTGACTTTATATCTCACAGTTCTGAGTTTATATCTCAATTCAGTGACCGCGTGGTATTTAAAAACTTCTACTTGTTTTTAGTGATTTTTTGAACTATTTCACTGACTAGTCTGTACTCACCACAATTCTGACTTTTTTTTGAAAACTTCTGACTTTAGTACCTACTGATCAATTCTAACTGACTTTATTTAAAAATTCTACAGCTTTATAATTTTCCAATTCTGATTTTTATATCTTGCAATATCCTGATTTATATCCAAAATTCTGACGTTATATTTTATATTTCAAAAATTCTGACTTTATACCTCATGAAAAAAATCTTTATTATGTGATCAGTTGCAACTATCTTTTTTATTTTTCTATCCCGTAGTGTAAACAGACTATTATAGTTTAATATAGGAAATATATATTGAAAAAAAACCACAAAATGACTTTTACCCACTCATCTTTGACTCCAGTTGTTGTTGTTCTTTTAGGTAAGAAGTTGAGGAGGCCGAGAGCGATCGGTGCGTGTGCGCATACAGCCCTCTAGTTCAATACTAATAGTTTGATCAGCCAATTCATTGGCAAACCTCCAGTTCCCACAGCTTAAACACATATTGGTGAGAGATTGCCAATGCGAGTTGTCTTCGCTGTTATTTGCTGACAATCAAGGGTATATCTGGTTCAGTTCTAGCGAAATAAAACTTCTATGGTAGAATGGTATTAACAAAATGGAAAAAAACTACCAGATAATCAAGTACAATTGTTGTTCTGTTTGGGGGGGGGGGTGGGATATCCAGGGCTTATTATTGTTGTGCTAGTAACTACCATAACAACATAGTCATTCCTTTGAATTGAAATAACCATTAAACTGCAAATATATATTATCTTTTACATAGCTGTATATATTTGTTACATTTTAGCTAGTTGCCTCTATGTATTATATAAGCCTTGAATTGATAGACTCTTGTTGAGGTTCTGCTGAATGGAATGTGTGTGGCCTTGTTACATGTGTCTCACTCCGGCTGGTATCGTTTGGCAGCTTTTTTGTTGTGTGTGAGAGAGAGACGGAGACGAGAGTTGAGATGTGTCGCATGGGTATGTTGGGGATCTGATGGTTGGTTGTACTGTAGAAGGTGAGAAGCATAAACTACAGTATTGTTGGTGGGTCGTGGCTGTGGGGACCAATGGTGAAGCAGTTGAGGACATATGTGTCAGTGCTCGGGACGGTCTGTAGACGGTCTATGTGTAGTGCATTGTGTGCATGTTAGTTTGCTGGCTGAATGTATTGTACAGGAGAGACAAGTAGACTTGAGTGTTAGAGTTGTGTGTGTGTTGATTGAGACTAGAAGTGATTCGCACGCAGGATGGTTTCTGCAATTATGTGAAAGTTGAAAATAGAGCAAATACGAATGTATGGATGTAAGACAGATAGCAAAACAACAAAAGTCGTGTAGAGACGTGGTGTAGGTGAGAGCATAGGGGGGATTGTATTGTTGTGCATGTTCATATTTGCATTGTGTCCGTACTTGCGCTTCGTCGGTGCGCAAAGGTATGTGTGTGTGAGAGTTGAGTTTGTGGGTGGTGTGGTTGCTGTGTGGTGTGACGAAGAAACACGAGAGAGAGTTGATCGAGAGGTGTGTATGTGCTGTGTAGTGTATGTTTCTTTGTGTGTATGTGGGCGTGGTGTGTGTGGTGGAGTGGAGTGGCAGGTATGGAGTGTGTGGTGTGTGTTGTGGGTGTTGAAAGTGCAGGTATGTATTGTGTGTGTGTTGTTGTGTTGTGATGTGTGTGTGTGTGGGCAGTGTGTGTGAGAGTTTGTGTCGTGTTGGTGTGGCATCGTATGTATTGGTGTGTGTGTGTGGTTTGGTGGCCAAGGACGAGTGTGTGGGTGTGTGGTGTTTGTTTTATTTGGGTTGGTTGCGTCGTGGTTGTGTCATTAGTGTGTGTGTGTGTGTGTGGTGTTTGTGTGCATGGTGTCGGGTTTGTGTGGCATCGTAGGTGTTGTGTGGTGGGTGTTGTGTGCATGTATGTCGTGTGTGTGTGTGTGTGTGGTGTTGTGTGTTTGTGTGCATGTTGTATGGTGTGTATGAAGTCGGTGTTCGTGTGTGTGTGTGTTTGGTGTGTGTTGGTGTTGTGCATGTATGTGTGTGTTCTGTGGTTCTGTGTTCGTGTGGCATGTATGGGTGGGTGTATGGTTGTATTTGTTGCATGTAGGTGTGTTTGTGTGTTGTGTGGTGTGTGTTTGGGTGCATGTATGTGTGTGTATGTGTGTGTGTGTGTGTGTGGTTTTGGGTGCACTGTGTGTGTGTGTGTGTGTGGTGTTTGTTTATTTCTGTTTGTGTGTGTGTTTGTGGTGCTGTATGTGTGTATGTTCATTGGTGTTTGTGTGTGTGTTTGTTCTTCCGATGCATGTGTGTGTGTTTCCCCTGTAGTGAGTGTTCTTTTCTCCAAGGCAACAACCCCACAATCCCTCTGAACCTACAGTCAATGTGAATCCATTGATTCCGTCAGCTGGTGTTGCGCTGCTGTGTTGTGAGAAAGCAACTCTCCTCTAAAAGATCAGTCAGGTTTAGTAGACCAGGGTTAATTATCGTTATCTTAAACATAAACCTCAGCCAAATCGTTCGTGTAATCGGAAATATCTATATTATTAACTAAAAAGTTTATACAAAATTACTTATTTTATGCTGTCAAACTAGTTTCCAGGAAACCTTTCTCATTTTTCAGTTTTGGTTTAACTTAATGTACTGAATTAAAAGTAAAATTGAAATGACTAAAAACTAAAATTAAAATGCAAATATAAAAATAGAAAAAGGGCTATATTTTAGTATTCTGAATATTACAGAAGTAAGTGATTGATGAGAGCCCACCTGGTTACAGCAGGAGCACTGAACATGAACTGAAAGTCAGTATTAATATTACTGAAGCATGTATGATTTCTTTCTGGAGTGGATGATCAGTGTGTTTCTGCTGTCAGAAAAATGACTCCAGCTCTTACGCTTCGTTACGGTTTTTTGTGTTTTATTCAGTAAAATCAGAGTCACAGTCGCACCACGATGCTGTTTTTAGGGAACGTTCCAGCTTCGGCAGGACTTCAGGCCTCTATCAATAGTTTTGGTGGTGGCAACTGTCAACATCAACCACAGACGAAATATTCATACTCAGAAAAATAATATGTTCTAAAATATTAGTTATTTATTTATACTCAGGAAAGATCATGCTTAAAAATAATATTGTAGTCTTCAACCAGTGGGGGTTGAAATAGATCTATTGATATTATTTATGTACCTTTTTTTATAATATCTTTTTCATAGGCAAAGAAGTATTAAAAATTGGGTATTCTAAAGTACAGTATAATTTAAATTATGCTCTGAGTCGCTTCAAAATGTAATAGTGATTTTGTTGCTTGTTAAAAATATTTCGATACTCACAGAACGGAAGACACAAGTTGTATTAAAACTTAATTAATGTTCATTTATGTATTACATTTGGGAAAAATAGATGTAATAACTCTAAAATTATTTTTAAGCTCAAAAAATAAATGATTTAAAAAAAAATACACAGGTGACTTTTTTGAAAACAGAAGTGATTTACAGAGTGTACATTGTGGTAGGATTTTTTTTGATGACAGGACCGTTGGTAAACAAAATATTTTTAATACTAAAAAAAAATCGTATTATACAATGTGTATGTACACTAGCAAAAGTATTTTTAAACTGCTAGGTTTCTTGTCAACCGGGAGGCGTTTTATGCATTTCATTATGTTTGTCATGTTATTGTGGTTTGTTTTATGTTTATTTATTTTTATAATTATTATTGTTGTATTTTCTAAAAAACTAAATGTAAGTCAACATTTCAAACCAGAGCTGCAGATACGAAAGGTCAGCTTAAATACAACTGCTGTCCTCCTTCAAGCTGCATTATTTAGTCTAATTAAAATGTGTGTGCAAGAATTTTGACATACAATAAAGGGATGGTAATAGCTTTGCCAGTGCGCGTATGATCATAAGCGGGTGGAAACATGGATATGGTGGCGGCCTCACTGATAGTGGTGTAATGTTATAGTGTTCAGTAGCTTATCATTTCACACATCAGGGGGCACTCGAGGGAGCTTCTACACACTACACATGGACAGCACTGTGTCACGATGGTAGAATTAAAACATACAACGTTCGGTCTGTATGGTTCGGTCGCTCGCATGGACCCGTGGCGGCGGCGTCCTTCGGTGTATCGGAGGTGCGAAAGCGCTATGACATAGAACGGACGGCTGTTTGATGTATGGTTCTAGTGTCGTCCTAACATCGGGAATGTTTAAGTTTCAATATCACGCTGGACCCCACTGACTATGGTCATTGCACGACGGATAAAACACAAATGCAGCCTTGGTTAAAGAATGATCGTGGGATCTGGAAGTAAGGGTAGATTGTACACAGAATTAATAAAGTCTTTCAGGATTTGGAAAACACATGGAGAACAAGTAAATGATGCATTTTTTGGGCATATTCCTTCTCATTCACTTAGCCTAAAATCATCCTTTCACGCAATAGTTCACCAAAAATGGATGGCCCTGCAAGTGAATGGGTGCCGTCAGAATGAGAGTCCAACAGCGTAGAATTAACTAGACAAGTCAGCTAAGGTATACCAGCTAAAGCATAGTCACCACCAGCACTCCAGTCTCATCAGTGAACATTCTGGATAAGACAAAAGATGAAACCCAATCCCGCCTTAATCATTTTTTTACCATCAAATACATAGAGTCTATAATCCATAATACACTTGTCCTGACAACAGTGGAAAAAGTGTTTCTGGTGTCATCAAAAAAATAACATCTAAACATAAATCTGCACAGATCCACGCAGTGGTTAAAACAGTCTCCTAAAAAAACAAATCTGTGTCTGATTTTTTTGATGTGAGAGACCACAGGAGATGCACTTTATGGATGATCCCTGAGTAAGCGTGATTATTATGGTTATGCGAAAGCGGTCAGTATGTTAACTTTGAGTAAGTCAATAGACATACAGTAAGACAAGTGCGTCTGGCAAGTGGAATTTGTTATCTCAATGGCATCAGTGGTATGCGGGTGCGATTGCGGTGGCTGGCGAGGAAGGTGAGTTCGAAAAATAGGTAGGCATTGGAGGTGACTGTGTATTAGCTTTAGTCGGGACAGGGTTGTTGAATGAGAAAAATAGGGTGATGGAGGTGGGGGGTTAGAAAGAAAAAGAAAAGGGGGATAAAGAAAATCAGTACATGAAAAAAGAAGGGGGAAGGGAAGAAAGGCCAGAGTAACATCTGTGACAGTAGAGGAAGGGGGGGGGGCAAGGTTGTGGGGAACTCTTCGATGGATTAAATGTCAAAAGCGAGTGGGAGGACGGCACCCATCACGGACATAGGTGGTGAGACAACGTGAACCAAGGGCAAGGGTATGAAAGGAGAAGCACGCCCCGTGATAAGTCATATTGAACGCGTCGTGGTCGAAAAAGGAGGGGAGGAGGGATGAGGAGGGAGGGAACAGGGAGTAGACATACAAAGTTGTCTACAACGCCTGGTGATCGAGAAGAGGACTAGAGGACGCGGGAAAAAGGACTCAGATAACGACGTTGAGGAGTAGTGCAAGGGGTTTAGATTTTTGCGTGAAGCATGTGATGATACCTACTTACACAGAGCAATCACACGAGCTGTAGTTTCTGTCGATCACCTATCGTAGGATGCAGTAAAGGACTCGTTCTTCAATGAAACCCCCTAGTGTGTAGAGTTTATATAATAAAGAAAATAACTGTGGAGTTATCTTCTCAAACGAGAGGGGGCAACGTCGGAACAGGAGGCGGAAGACCAGCTTCATGATTGGCTCGTGACCTGAAAGGGAAGGAACGGGGCCAAGGGGGGTCCCACCTTCCCATAAACAATGCCCCTGTCCGCTATGGAGCACACAAGTCAGCACAAGCACGTGTGAAAAAACAATCGAGATCGCGCGCTGTGCGGAGCGTGAATCATGTAGACTATGATTTCTGGACAGACGCTTCAGATCCTGCTGAATCGCTGAGTCTGGATGCGTGGAATTCAATTGTCTGAGGTTAATGAGTGTCGCTCAAGCGACGCCACTGAACACAGGTTTGTATCTGTCGCTGTTCCTTCTGTGGAGACTCGAGTGGATCGTTTGGGGACCCCGTGTGGACGCGCTTTCTAGACAGATTCGGTGTGAAACTCCAGTGAAACGCTCCACACTAGGATCGATCATAATAAATCACTTCAATCACGCAACGCCTAGGAGGAACGTCCCCTTGAGGAAGACAAACGGTCCTCGCACTGACATCTACGTGTCTACGCTCAAGACAGACGAAGTGCTTTTGCCAAACTCAACATCAGCCTCCTCCTGCCGGCATGGGATCTCTCGGCTTTCGCTCTTGATCTATCGAGAGACTCCCGTTCATAATAAGGACATAAAATGACACTAGCGTCTGGGGTCATAAAGAGTTTAAATCAAGACTGGTATTCAATCAAGGCTGCCTTAAATTGATCAAGAAGTTGACAGTTTAGGGACCTTGATAATTTAACAAAAGATTTTCTATTTCAAATCATTGAAAGTTCTTTTAAAACTTTCTGTTCATCAAAGAATCGTGAAAAAATGAATCACGGATTTCAAACTTTTAGTGTTTTGTTCTGATGTTTTGATTTTTAACATCTTTTTTTTTTAATACATTTAATTTTAATATACTTTTTTTCGTTTAGTTTTTTATTTCATTGATTTATTTAATTGTTGAATATTTGAATGTTTTTTATTGATTAATGTTTTATGGTTATTTTGACTTGGTTTTCATTTGAAAATTCTTCTAATTATTTTTACTATTGACATTTTTATATGATTTTCATTACATTTTAGGTAAGAGCTTATTTTTGATTTGTTTTTCATGTTTAAATAACTTTCATTTTAAAATTTTTTCTGATTTAATAATTTTTAGTGATTTCTTTATGCAGGATTAGTTTTCATTTTTAACAAATATTTTACTTTGACATTTTTTTTATGGTTTAAATTAGGTTTTATAGTAAGTAATTTTTAAAACAATTGGGGTTTATTTTAAAACTATTTTTAATAGGTTTTCATTTTCATGAAATAATGCATTAATCCTAGTCCAGTTGTATTGTTGTTTTTCTTTTTAATTATTTATTGTACATATTTTAATTTTTTTGTGATTTGATTATTTTTTAATTTAAATTTTTTTTACAAATAAATTTCTTAATCAAGTGTTTTTATTTATTTTATTAGTTTTTTTAAATAATTTATTTAATTTTACATTTCCTATGAATTTGAATTAATTATTTTATGTGTGTTGTTATTTTCATTTACTATATCCCTTTTTTAACTAGTTTAAGTATTTAAATTTCACATTTTATAAATAACAGTTTTACGTAAGTGTTTTATTTTACTGGTTTTGCTTTTGTTTCCCACAAAAAGATTATGGCAGGCGTTTTCAACATTGTTTTATAATATTAAACAAACATAATAAATAATAATAAAATTTCCACTGTAATTTTTGATCAAATAAAATGCAGCCTTGCTAGGCAGTAGAACGACCTTTGACCCCAAACAACTGCCCCGCGTAGTGTCCCGTCTCATCATGAGCGTCTCCTCCGGACATCAGCTGAACGTCTCGGCTTTGTGTTTTCTCCCAGAGGTTGCGTCCCTTCTGTGTGTCAGCTGACGCTGGGCTGCACGATCGTCCTCATTAGTGATCCCGCGCGCCGGTTACAGCGCCACTATACGGGACCTTCTGCATGGCGGTCTGGACTAGCTGCCTTCACTGTCAGCCGCGGTCGGTTGCTGGTGCTGGATGTGACCCCGTCTGCATGCGAGTTCTCCCCGTGGTCCTGGTGAAAACCTGACGGTGGACGTTAGCATTAACTCTCGCCACGCTGCGGGTCGCTCACGGCGTCTATCGCATATCCTGCGTTCCTTCGTGCGCGCGCAACGACTGTGTCCATAACAACAACTTGCTATGTCCGAACTTTTCGGATCGGCTGGTGAGCGTTTGCTCGTGGGGTGCATGCGTCGCGTACTGTGACGGAGGTGTTCCTCCTTTCTCTGCCAAACCGGGACGAGTTGTAGCTACATGGCAAACGGTGCCCCGCGTCCTGAAGGGGTGGGCGCAGAATCTTCGTTAGGATGCGTGATTTTCCGCATGCTCAACTACTTAAACTGATTTCACCAGCGGCACGCGTCCGACGCTGTACTGCGGCAGTGGCTCGCGTTCGGCGTGTGTTTGTTCCTGGACTGGTCCTGCTGGTTGGCGCTGGTGTTGGTGCTGGTCGGAGCGCTGCGCTGCGGAGGGCTCCGGATGCCGATCGAGCGGCTTCTCCACATTGAGCTAACATTCGCCCGCGGGTGCTGCTGTCATGTAGGCCCCGTTCTTTGGCACCGTCTTCTGCTGCGACGGCAAGTACGGCGCTCCGCGGGCGGCCGCGTGCTTCCCATGGGCAAGTTGCTCATGGGATATGAAGCTCGCCGTCGCTGTTATGACTTCGTAAACCTCGAGCTTTACATCGCCGACCTCGTCCTTTCCCAGAGGATACGTCCACGGCGTCCGGGGCCAATCTCGATTCTGAAGCATCATGCGAACTGTGAGATACTACTTCTGGATTAACTGTATTCATGATATGCAACATTGAACATCAAGTATTGGTCACATTTTCTGTGCAACTAAATAAAACAATCAACTTGCCAGTAAATTGTGTTGGGTATGGAAGGCCGTTTCCGCCACTGAACACGATAACTGCGATAAAACGATAAAACACGATAACTGCGACTTTTTATCTCAAAATTTTTACTTTCTTTTTTTTTCTCGTAATTGCGACTTTATATCTCGCAATTCGTACTTTTTTCTCATAATTATGACTTTTATAACTACCGCAATCTGACTTTCTGACTTTCTTTTTTTTTCCCTCTTACTTTGCGACTTTATATCTCGCAACTTCCGACTTTCCTTTTTTTCTTCTCGTAATTGCGCCTTTATGGTCTCGCAAATTCTTGACTTTTTTTTCTCGTTCATTGTGACTTATATTCTCACTTATGACTTTTTTGTTCTCGTAATTGGGACTTTATGTCTCGCAATTCTGACTTTTCTTCTCGTAATTACGACTTTATGTCTCGCAATTCTGACTTTTTTTCTCGTAATTGTGACTTTATATCTTGCAATTCTGACTTTTTTCTCAAAATTATGACTTTATAACGCACAATTTTAACTTTATAACTCGCAATTCCGACTTTCTTTTTTCCTCATAATTGTGACTTTGTCTCGCAATTCGTAATTTTTTCTGATAATTATGACTTTATAACTCGCAATTCTGACTTTCTTTTTTTTTTCTCGTAATTGCCGGATATAATCTCCGCGCAATTCTGAATTTTTTCTCATAAATTATGGACGTTATAACGCACCATTTCTAACTTATAACCCCACTCCCTTTCCGACTTTCGTCTTTTTTCTTCTCGTAATTGCGACTTTGTCTCGCAATTCTGACTTTTTTTTTTTTTCTAATTGTGATCGTTATTATCTTGCAATTTTGACGTTTTTCTCAAAAATTATGACCTTAAAAACGCGCAATTTTCAATTTCTAACTCGCAATTCCGATTTCTTTTTTCTCATAGATTGTTGGACTTTGTCCTAGCAATTTCGTAATGTTTTCTGCTAAGTAGGACGTTTATAACTCGCCGCATTTCTGCTTTCTTTTTTTTTCCTCTCGTAATTGTGACTTTATATCTTGCAATTCTTTCGGACTTTTTGTCCTATAAATTATGACTTTATAACCGGCATTCAGATCTTTTTTCTCATAATTATTACTTTATAACTCCGAAATTCTGACTTTTCTTTTTTTCTCATAATTTGCGACTTTAGAAACTCACAATTCTGAGAAAATAAACGTCTTTCAGTATCTGGATAGTTAAAATTGTCAGAATTTTGAGATAAAAACTTGCAATTACCTTGTTTTATTTTTTATTTAGCTGCGGAAATGGGCTTCCATATATGTGCAACAGTGCAACTCCAGCTCGAAGTGTCATCTCGTTATTATTTTATATTAATATTTTTCAAATTGAAATTGATTTTTTAGTGGTCATTTTTCACTCTAACATTTTTAGTGTGTTGTTTCCTAAAATAGTGTTGCTTGTTTGTCTTTTTTTGTTTATTAATTGAATTGTTGTTTTATTTCCGTTTGAGTTGTGCTTATTCATGTGTATTTTCAGTCAGTAGTTTAAGACTGCTTTAACACTTGGCGCCTGTAGGCTAGTATACGTAAAACACCAAAAAAAAAGATTGGATTCTGGTGCGTTTTGTCCCAGGGGGCTACAGTGTGTTCTGGACCCGAGCCCAGACGAGGAATAGATCTGAACTGTAAATCATCACAACGCCAAGCCAAAAAGAAACATTTGCAACAACACCTTTACCATAACTATTAAATTTCTGTTAGATATTTGTCTGTTACAAAGGAAAATGTGCTGCGTTTTTGCAAAAAAGTTTTATTATGAACTGTATAAAAAAACTGAGTCAAAAGCTTGATATAAGTGTGTGGTTTTGTAGATTTGGTGTGTTGGTCTGCCTGGTTGATGACTGACAGCGTTCAGGAGCACACTGTGTGACAAGGAAAGATTCTGTGTTGAAGCCACAGCAGCTGACAACGCTCATTTGTTTTTCCATGTACTAGGTAATTCTTCAGATCTTTTAATTGTGGAGGGTGTCCTTTTTATTTTTTGTGTGTGTTTTACTAGTTGGTTTCTTCTTTTTATTTGAGTTTTAGGTTTTTATTTTCCGTCGGTAAATTTGCTTCAAATTCCTCTTTAAAAGTTGGTTTTTTCTAATAGATATATGATATTTTAGATTTTTTGTCAGTTCCGTTACTGCTAATATTTTTTTTTCTATGTTATAAAAAAAAAATAAACATATTAGTTAATTTATTTGTTATTTATATTTCAGTTTTTAGTTTTTATTTGTATTTAATTTGGTTTATTTAAGTTAGGGTTCAGCTTTAACTTATTTCAGTTGTTGCCAAAAGAAAGATTTTTCTAATTTTCATGAAAAGTATTTCTTTTTATTTCACACAATTCCAGATTTATTTTCAGTTTCACTTCCAAAGGGTAGTCATGTTGTTATGAGTTTTTGTCAGTTTTTATTGATTATTATTATCGAATTTTAATATTGATATTCAGGTTTAAACATTATTTTAATTTCCGTAGTGGTTTTTATGTATCTCCCGTTAATAATTTTTAGTGCTTCAACTAAATTAGGCCAGCATTCTAAATTTTCTTTAAAGTTGACTCTAATTTATTTTGATTAGAGTTTTATCTACAGTACGTACAAATATTTTTTTTAAATAGCGCTGTACGGCCCTGTCTCACGAAATATTACCAAAGAGTCAGGCACATGTTGAATCGCTAGGCGGCCAATGCACTGATTTCCGCGCTGTTTTAATCACGCTTGACCATGGGGTAGTACATCCGTAATTATGTAAACAACTAACCTTGCGAATACTTCGTCTTGTCATGCTTGATCAAACAACATAAGACGCACGGCAAACACACCTTCACATGTATACCTAGCCGCCTAAAATAGGCGCCAGATGTTGGTCTCTGGTCGATGGGTGGATATCACCATGAATAGTTTGTAGTATCAATACACCAACAAATCCCTACGACGAAAATCACTCATATCGGAAATCGGCTCTAAACACGCCGCGGCCTTACGATCACAAAAGAGGCCTGACGGTCCTGTTAACAAAGCACTCAGTGTGTGTCCAGTCCATCTGGGAATCCGCTTTGCAATCACTGAGGGATGTGTGTTTTGTCGTCCGCCAGAAGATGCCCAATCTCCTGTAGGAGACGAGGCTGAAAGCGATCAAACCTCGAGGCACAGTCAGGCGCTGCAATTCTGGGCAGAGGTCCTTCACGCATTCAATATCCTAAAACACATTCTCATTAAGCCGTTGTCAGCTCGGCCATGGGGCTATTACATGCCGTCCCTCTGCATCTTCTCGTTCTCCTGTCGTGTGATGAATCAGGAGATCTTCTGTTATTAGTCGCTCAATCTGGCGCGTGAAGGTGACAGGTTGAAGATGCAGGAAACATTGCCCTTTTCCCTGGAAAAACTACAGGAGGCATTCCGGTGAGAAAACGAGAGCAACCATAATAAAAAACATTCTCATCAGATAAAACACTGAATCCCCCCTGAACCTGTCGAGTTTTACACACTCGTCTTGCACAAAAGACCTATTTATTTGGTGCATCAGGGTTATTGTAGGTAACTGCAACTAAAAACAATGTTTGATGCTTAACATTAAAATACACTGAAAACATTTATACATTTCATTATATGATGTGTTTCTCCTCCTGGTAAATGCCATAAACGGGAGTGTTTATCGAGTGTTGTGTTCTGTGAGAGAGAGAGAAAGAGCGAGAGTATGTGTGTGAGAGTAGAGAGAGAGAGGTGATGTGTGGTGTGTGGGTGGGTTTGTGAGTGCAAAGAGAGAAGAGTGGGTGTGAGAGAGCGAGAGAGAGAGACCGTGTGGGTGTGTGTTGAGTTGCCTGAGTGAGTGGTGTCGTGTGCGTGTGTGTGTAAACGTGAGACTGTGTGTCTGTGAGTAGGATTGTGGTGTGTGTGTGTATGAGCGTGTGTGAGTGCATGACTTGCGGGGGTATTGTGTGTGTGGTGTGTTTGTGTGGGTGTGTGTGTGAGAGAGAGAGTATGTGTGGTGTGTATGTGCGTGGTCCTTACTGCAAATGGAGTGGGTGTGTGTGTGTTGTGAGCGAAGAGGAGAGCGTGTGTTGTGTGTGTGTAATGTGAGGCATGCGGTGTGTGAGTGGTTTGTGTATTGTGGCGTGTGTGTGTGGTGTGTGGGTGTGTGTGCGAGTTTGTGTGCGAGAGTAATGTGTTTGTAATGCGAGTGTGATTGCAATGGTGTGTGTTTATGTGGCGTGTTTTTGTTTGTTTTTGTTGGGTGTGGGTGTTTTGTGTGTGCTGCGTGTCTGTGTGAGTAGAGTATGTTGGTGTGTCTGTGAGGGTGTGCTGTGCCTTGAGTTTGTGGTGTGTGTTGTGCGTTGTGTGTGTGTGTGGCGCTGAGCGAGTATTTGCGTGTGTAAGTTGCGATGAGTGGTGTGTATGTTGATTGTGTGCTGTGCCTGAGTGTGTGTGTATGTGAGTGTGAGTGCATGAGTGTGTGTGTGTGTGTGTGCGTTTGTGTGTGAGAGAGAGAGTATGTGTGTGTGTATGTGAGTGTGTGAGTGCGTGTGTGTGTGTGTGTGTGTGTGTGTGTGTGTGTGTGTGTGTGTGAGAGAGAGGGAGTATGTGTGTGTGTGCATGTGTAGGTGAGAGAGAGGGAGTATGTGTGTGTGTGTGTATGTGAGTGTGTGAGTGAGTGTGTGTGTGTGTGTGTGTGTGTGTGTGTGTGGTGTGAGAGAGAGAGAGGAGTATGTGTGTGTGTGGGTGTGTAGGTGAGTGGGAAGAGGGAGTATGTGTTTGTGTGGTATGGTGAGTGTTTGAGTGAGTGGTGTGTGTGTGTTGTGTTGTTTGCGTGAGTTGTGGTTTGTTGTGTTTGTGTGTTGTATGTGTGTGTGTTTTGTATGTGTGTCCGTGTGGTAGGTGAGAGAGAGGGAGTGTTGTTTGTGTGTGTGGTTTGTGTGTGCTCGTGTGGTTGTGTGTGAGAGAGAGGGAGTATGTGGTTTTATGTGTAGGTGTGGTATTTGAGTGTGTGCTTTGTGTGTGGTGAGGGTGTGGTGTGTGTGTTTGTGTGTGTGTGTGCGTGTGTGTGATTTGTGAATGAGAGAGAGGTGAGTATGTTGTGGTGTGTGTATGTGAGTGTGTGTGTGACATGTGTGTTTGGTGTTGTGTGGTTAAGAGAGAGAGAGAGAGTGTGTGTGTGTGTGTGTGTGCGGTCGTCCTGAAGAACATCCCCTTCAAAAGGTGCTTACTGATGTGAGGTTGTGCTGAATGATGTCCTCTTTAAGATGTGGTTAATGATAATACATTTTAGAGACTGCTGACTCTGTGATGTAGATAATCACACTCATTTTTTTTAAGGCTGTCGTAGTTCCTCTCTCTCTCTCTCTCCTCTCTAGGGTTTGTTCTCAGTGAGTCTAATCACAGACAGATATCATTGGGTCTATGTGCGTCTCACGTCCTGTGCTGCTCTGAAAATGTGGTGGTTTTGTTCTATCATCAGTGGATGATTTTTTATCATTGTGTTTTGTTTGTTTTTTAGGGTTTTGATGTGTATTTTTTTGTTTTTATAAAGTGATGGTCATTTTTTCTTTGGAACTACAGGGAGTTAATGAGAATTTAATAGAAATGCCAGTAGCTGAAGTAAATTAAAAATGTATTTCATTCATAATTAGCATGATAATGTGTTCAAATTGAATCTTACAACATAATGCACTGAAAGAATCACACTTAAACTGTCATGAATTGTTTTGTGGGAAGGTGATGTTCACAGAAGATGTTCAGAGGTTTCAGAATGTCGTTGTGGGGACGTTTGATTATAAAGATATTCAGACCTGATCCTCTTTTGCACTGAAAGGTGTTGTGCCACAGTTCTTCCGTTGTCACATCAATCGACTCGACGGGGCGGGCCACAAGGCACAGTGAAATAAGCGGCCTTCGTTTGTCTGAGACATCGACAGTCTGGCAGGAGTGTGTGTGAGTAAGAGTATGAGTGTGTGTGTGAGAGAGAGACAGACAGAGAGAGTGTGTGTGAGTATGAGTGTGTGTGTGAGAGAGAGACAGACAGAGAGAGTGTGTGTGTGAAAAGGCGATTGAAGCGTTGCTTTCTAACCTATCCTATGACCAGTGTCGTAACATTCACGTATGGTGCTCTGCGCTGGCATCTTCCAACAGCGGGAAACGTAAACGTCTGGGGAGTGATGATCAGGCAGTGATAGAACAGCTGTCAATCAGCACAGTCAGAGACGAGCGGTGGCGTCGGGCGAGCTGCGCTTTACCGAACGCAAAGAAGCCTTCCTGTTCAGGATTTTTTTTTTTTTTTGAGACAGTGCAAGGATGTGCATGAGATGAAGCCAGCAATACCCGGATGATCTTCAGTCACCAAGAAAAAAACCCCACTGTTTAGACTTATTGTCGAGTATTTGCAATAAAACCCCTAGGACCAGCTGATGAAAGACGATAGCAATAGCTCCTTCTTTACAATCATTTGGTTCTCCTTAAAATTCCACCCCGCAAGCTCTCTGCTCATCTGGCAGACACTTCTCACAGGCTCACGCCCACATCTCAACATCCACTCAACAAGTTATGACCGACACAGAAGCCCAGCCCCCCGCGCATGTTGTTTTGTTTTTCTGAAGTCCATTTCTCTCATAAGTACTTTCATGGCTACAAAAGAAACGTCTGGCCGGGTGAGCTATTAATCTCACAATCTGAAAAATAAAGTGTAAACTTCCATGCCATGTAATTAATCTCACGAGTTCTGAAGAAATAAAGTTTAAAACGGCAAGAATATCTCAGCAATTCTGAGGAAATTACCGTTTTAAAACGGCACGACATATTTTACAATTCTGAGACCGAAAAAAGAGATTAAAACGGGAAAATAGTAATTATTCTTTTTAATCTGAGAATACAGTGTGGAACTGAGCTTCTACATCATATATGAATGACACCATACGTTTACGCACATTCACCGGCTAAAGCTATGATCATATCGCTGTTACGAGACTAAATTTTTGTACATGCCTGCCAAGACATCGTCCCAATGATATTCAACTATTAATTAGAAAAAGGCACGATAGTAATCATCTCGCAGCTAATGAGACATTAGAAGTTAGTTAAAATGGCAAAACGCACCTGTACTTCTGGGGACTAAGTTTTTCAAACCGGCTCAGACTCTTCTCGTACGTCTGAGAAATAAAGTTCAACCCGCCAAGAATCTCAAAATTCTGAGAAATTGGCTCATTTGCAATAGTCTATCAGATGGCAATAGGGACATCTATTAGAATGCTTAGATGTTTAGGATTTAGAATGTCATGTAAAAAGTGACATCTTTCAGATGTTAGAACCCGCAACTGGCTTTTCCAGAGTTTATATCCTCACAACTTTGAGATTATATAGGACAGTGTGCTAATAGACTTAGTGCAGAGGAGCAAAACACTCTAAAAAATTTTATCCCTGGCAGTGTCAAAAAAAGTCCATCAGTGGCTGCACAGGTTATTTGTTAGCAATAGACAACCAGTGATTGTTGGGCCATAGCACAATTTACATTATGCTAATTGTGGACAGTAGTCCATTCATGCATATTTTGGAAATGCCATTTTCCATGAACAGATATTTAGTTAAATTCCTACTGTAAAATCATATCAGCGGCTAATCTTTTAATGAATTAACGCGTTGTATGCATTGACCTGAAGCGAGGTGCATTTGAATAACTTTAACCGATGGTCGGGCTCATTTGTAGATTTTTTCGGCGTGGCCGCCGGTTGCCAGGCATTCAAATAGTTGTATCTCAGACAAATATTGTCCTCCTAACAAACCACACATCAATGGAGAGATTATTTATTCAGCTTTCAGGTGTTATTATTATAATTACAAGATTCAATCGCAATTCTGAGAAAAAAAGTTAAAACGGCAAAATTTTATCTCGTAATTTGAGAAAAAAAGTTAAAACTGCGAGACAAACTTGCAAGTCTGAGAAAAAAGTCAAATAGTCGTATCTCAGCCAATATTAACCCATCCTAACAAACCATACATCAATGGAAAGACTATTTATTCAGCTTTCAGGTACAAATTGACCCTTATGAATGGTTTTGTGGTCCAGGGTCACAAAATACAACATTCTGTGCTGCCTGCTATCAGGGGCAACCACGCCTCTTTGTGTGAAAGCGGTTAATCTGGCGGTAATTTCAGCGTGTGTGATACGAGCGGAATAAGAAAGCGCGGGAACGCGGTATGTGAGCACCCCCCCCTCTCGCTCTCTCTCTCTCTCGCGCACTTCTTTTTCTCTCTCTCTCTCTGTCAGCACCCAAATGGAGCACCTTAAGGAAAAAACCGTCAATCTGTGGATTTGGCATCCGTCTCCGTCGAATCACAGTGACAGAAATCGTCGTCCGCGCTTCGCATGGATTCCTGTCAGACAGAACTGATTCCATGTATTTGGGTATTGTTAATAAATTGAGGGGAATTGAGGGAGAAGAAAAGCCAATGAGTGTCGGTACGCTCAGCCGGGCACAGAGAGGAGTATTGTGCCCCCCCCCCCAAAGGCCGCGCGGGACTTTAATTAACTTATTAAAAGAGGCAGACGGGCGAAGTTTGGCTGGCTCGAACTTTCTGTCAGGAAGCGCGAAGGTTTCCCGCGCTCGCCCCGAGGTGATCGAACTTTCTGTCAGGAAGCGCGAAGGTTTCCCGCGCTCGCCCCGAGGTGAACGCTGGACAGATGAGTGAGACAGCAGCTGTCTGTATATTTAGCACACAGGCATGAACACTATTCAGACACATTCTCCCTCAGCTGCTCACTAACACACAAGCACGTGACCACATGACGGCGGGGATTTAATCGGGTGCTCAGGGGGCCCCTAGGCGTGCTCTTTGTGTGAGGGGCCCCCCCATCAATCATAATGCTTTTTATTTACATTAGTGCCATACATGGTTATCCTGCACACAAATAGTAAGACTTTTAACCTGTTTTACACACAACACACACACACAACCCCGATTATTGGTCACACGGAGAGGAGCCAAATCCTACAGTGTGGTTTTCTCTACATTCCCCAGTGTTTCCCGCAGGATTTTGTGAGACGGTGAGGGTGCACATTGGTTCCTCTAGTCTAGGGGCTTCTGTGGTATAAGAAAATGTGTGCATCATTTAAATTTAAATGCAGAAAATTGCTTGTATTGTGCATTTCATAATCGAGAGAATCATAGTGACTAGCATAAATGAAAGAATGTGCTCTTTCTAGTAGTTATTAAGTTTAAAGTTTATCTTCCGTGCTTTCATAGATGTGAACCATTTTACACTATATATAAATTCTTTAAATGTCTACAAATGGCATTCTGTCAAGAGCAGGGAGTGATTTTTCTCCTCGTCTTTTGTTGTTTGATTATCATTAATGCTGACACTTAACTCAAGACACGAGACGAGACCAGATTTTTGAATGTTCTGTGAATATATACAGTGCTGGACAAAATTAATCAGAACACTAGAATTATCATCAGCAGCTAAAAACTGGGGTTTAAGGTAAGTCAGATATTTCTATCTTCTGCTGTAGTGTGTCAGTAGGATATATCAGTTTACATTTCCAAACATTCATTTAGTCATGTAAATTGTATAATCTACAGTGAGGATTTTTCAGCTTGCCACACAATATTATATTTTTTGGTTATATTTGTGAACGTGAAACAAAACCAAACCTTTAAAGGAACATTCCATTTTATAATTTTATGAACATTATGGAAGTATTAAATGTTTGTGTTCAAACCATCTGAAAAGTGTAACTTTTGCAATGTTTATCAATGTTTAAAAAACGTTAGAAGAACATCCAGCTAAAATGTTTCATCTCACCACATTACTGGAGATATAGATTTGACGGCTGATATTTAGATTGTTTTATGTCAGGATCTGCTCTACTGTTAGAAAGATCTCATTGATTTACATCACAAGCAGCAGAAATTCATCATAGAAATATCAGCATCTGCACCTGAGTCATATTTTTGCTCTGTTTGAGTCTCTGAATAACATTGAGCTGTTTTTTTTTCTTCACTATATGAGCCGTAAAAACCTGATGATCAAATATGATTGGCTACTCAACAAAAACACACTTTTTATGATATTTTGTCTAAAGGTTCCATAATAAAAAAACGATTTCTTCCGAATTATTATTTCATATGTCAGGCTTTACAGGGTTAATAGTCATGTCTTAAAAAAAACCATGCTGCTGAGACCTCTGTATGTGATCTTATATATTCTTCATGAGAAAGGGAATTTCAAGTATGCTCTCCTGACTTTGGATGACACACACTTGAGGTTCTGATAATCCGTCTTAAGGCTGATGGAGGAGCGTTCGGTGCTGAGGGATGCAGTCTGGGCATGCATGACCTCTGACCTCTGACCTGAAGCATCTACTGGGGTCACAGACAGACACTCAGTGGACTCTGATATTCATGTGTATCTGGAGTGACAAGAAGTCCTAAAGGAATGCTCATGGAATTGCAATCCATATTTGTGATCCAATCCTAGAATCCTGTTTTGTAGCTTTTTAAAATTTGTTTATATTTTTAATTTTTTTTATTTATTTTTGAGAAATTTGAGCATTTGTCATTTTTATTAGTGTTTTTTTTATTATATATAATTCAATTTAGGTAAAAAAATTCAGGTTTAGTTTTATTATTTTCGTTTTTTTTAATTTTTTTTATTTATTTTTTAGTAGTTGCAAACGTAAGCTTATTTTATCTAATTTGGGTTTTCATTTAATTTAATCAGTTATGCTAATATTTATATTTTATTCTGTTTCATTTCAATTAACAAAAATTTTTTTTTTTGTTTTAATTTTTTTTAATTATAGAAGT
>NC_056582.1:26781866-26801866 GCF_018340385.1 Cyprinus carpio
ATGTATTTGAGTTAAAAATCATCTTAATGCTGGATGTTTGTTTCATCTTTTGTTTTCTCCAGATGTTCACTGATGGACTGGAGTGCGTGTGGATTACTTGTGGATTATTGTGATGTTTTTATCAGCTGTTTGGACTCTCATTCTGACGGCACCCATTCACTGCAGAGCATCCATTGAAGAGACACTGATGCAATGCTACATTTCTACAAACCTGATGAAGAAACACACTCATCCTGATCTCAGATGAACTGGTGTGAGTGATTTTCAGTAAAAATGTGTTGTAACCTGTCATGAACACACATTCCATCTCATTAATTATGCTGAAGCTCAGCTCTCCCTCCGGTTATGTATTTTTCTCTTTTATCAAACTCATGAGCTTTTCTTCCTCTGTATTTTTTGTGTTTTTGTTTTTTTTTAAATTGGAAATGATATATTATGGTGTGATTTTATATCAGTCGGTGTGTATGACCGTTGCTCGTTCTCTGCACTCTCTGTTTTGATCGACTCTCTTATCTTCTGCTTTCTGACTATATGTAGTTTCTTCATTGCCTTGATTGTTTTGCATGGAGTTTCTGAAGCGCAACAGCAGGGTTCTTGAAGCTAGAAATCACATTCATTTTTGTTCCATACAGGTTTTTTAATTAATAAAGAAGGAAACTGTCAAGACAGGGATGTCATGAGCTCTGAGGTTGTAAAGAGATGCTCTACTGTTCTGTAAAAGCAGCAAGTCTTCAGTTTGCATGCTTTTTTTTTTCTTTTTTTTTGCACCAGTTTATTCACTGCACAAAAATAAGTACAGAGTCGAGTTTGAATTTATATATATATATATATTTTTGACATTTTTGTATTTTATGTTTTCACTTTAATTTTACGTAAAATTATTTACTAATAAATTTTAAATAATTTTCTTTTTCTTTTTAACCTTTTTTATAGTTTTTCTTTTTTTTTAAGTTAATTTTAGTACCTAATCTTTGACATGCTATTATAGTTTTGGTTAATAATCTGAATTGGGTTTTATTTTTATATTTTCTGTTTTCATAATAACTTAAGTGAAAGTTTTAGTCATTTTGTTTTGTTTTTTTGTCATTTGTATTTATTTATTTATTTTTTTTTTTTTTAACAAATAGTCATGGATGCAGATGAATAATCGTGTGTGGTGTGTTTTGTGTGTGTGTGTGTGTGTGTGCAGAAGCTGCTCCCAGTACCGCGCGGCTCCTAAAGTGATGCGGTGCATGACGAACACGCCGGTGGTGGTGCGCGAGGGAGCGACGGTTTACGCCACAGGAAGTCACGCCGAGGTGGAGGACGGGAAGCTCCTGGAGCAGCTGATGGCCAGCGTGGGCTTCTGCACCGAGGTGGAGGAGGACCTGATCGACGCCGTGACGGGCCTCAGCGGCAGCGGACCTGCTTACGTGAGCTGCTTTGGCGCGGATCTGCTTAAGTGGGCGTTTTTACTTGAGCGTTTACCCTCACTAACAGACTAGATTGTTTATAAGGAAGTCTCTTCTGCTCACCAAGGCTGCATTTATTTGATCAAAAATATGTTAAAAAATAGGTGAAATATTATTATAATGTTAAAATAACTGTTTTCTATGTGAATCTCTGTTAAAGTGTAATTTATTTCTGTGATGTGCAGCTGTATTTTCAGCATCATTACTCCAGTCTTCAGTGTCACATGATCTTCAGAAATCATTCTAATATGATGATTTGCTGCTCAAGAAACATTTCTGATTATTATCATGTTGAAAAACAGTTGTGCTGCACAATATTTTTTGGGAAAACCATGATGCATTTTGTTTTCAGGATTCACAGATGAATAGAAAGATCAGAAGAGCAGCATTTATCTGAAATAGAAATCTTTTCTAACATTATAAATGTCTTTACTGACACGTATGATCAATTTAATGCATCCCAGGTGAATAAAAGTATCAATTACTTACAAAAAAAAAAACTGACACCAAACTTTTGAACAGTAGTGTATCACAAAAATATTGTGCAGCACAACTGTGTTCAACATTGATAATAATGAGAAATGTTTCTTGAGCAGTAAATCATCATATTAGAATGATTTCTGAAGATCATGTGACACTGAAGACTGGAGTAATGATGCTGAAAATACAGCTGCGCATCACAGAAATAAATTACACTTTAACAGAGATTCACACAGAAAACAGCTGTTTCACATTATAATAATATTTCACTATTTTAGATCAAATAAATGCAGCCTTGGAGAGCAGTAGAAGAGACAAAAAACATGACATCTTAATTCTAAGATTTTGACTGGTAGTTTAACATTTAATTAATGTATTTTAAAAATATTATTAATCCTTATAAGTATTCATCTTAAATGTCTTTTATGTTAATTGTTATTATTTTTTTTTTCAGTATGAAAGTAGCCTGCCCCTGAAATGGTGTTAAATATAAACAAACTATAACTGTTTCTCGAGATGATGTAAAGCACATGTGTTTTTCAGGCGTTCACTGTTATTGTTGCTCTGGTTGTGGGATGGTTTTAGATGTGGATTGATAAGGATTATGGCAGTCAGACTGGGAGCTCAAGCTTTATTGGTACTTCACATCACATGACTCGGGCTCTCATGCAGTGCATGATGCAAACATTACACACATGCTTCATTTATTACTAGGGATGTAACGATATTATCGTGATATTATCGCGGTCACATCTCGATATGAAACGATAGGTCTTCAGGGCAGAAAGTGTAGTTGTTTACCAAATTTATTGAAACATAAAAGGTGTTTTTAAAAAGTGTTTGTGGGTCGTATTTATTCTGTCAAAGGAGCTGCTTCATCTCTTCATCAAGTCTGTTTCAAAGTGAAGCACACACTGAACTTCCTCCGTCACCCAGTGCGGCTCATGTTTAAAGAACTTCATGCTCTTTTAGTGCATTGTGTGTCTTATGGATCAGCTAAGATGCTTCTGGACTCGGAGCAGCACCCGGGGCAGCTGAAGGACAACGTCTGCTCACCAGGTGGCGCTACCATCCACGCCCTGCACTTCCTGGAGAGCGGAGGCTTCCGGAGTCTCCTCATCAACGCCGTGGAGGCCTCCTGCATCCGGACCAGGTGACCACAGCCGCTTCACGTTGAGGAGTCATGAGTTTGGTTCATTTGTGGACATCCGCTTCATACATGGGACTCAAATTATTACAATTTCATTATTTTTTTTTCTAAACTTGACTCTTATATTTGTTTAATGTTTGTGTTCCCCAAGAAACATTGCTCCTTTGTTGGCATAAATTCACTGTAAACAGCACTTGTTTATCAATGCTTGTTACAGCATGGTTGCCATTCCTGAATACTTTGGAATACAGACCTAGCGTTTGGTCTTTTTTTAAAGAAGACATGCAAGAAGTAAAAGCAATAAAAAAAAAAAAAGTATAAAAAGTGAGGTTTACACTTAAGATAATGTAGTATACAATTTATTAATAAATTTATTATTTTTTATTATAATTTTTAACAATCAAATAGCATGCCAAATCAATAGAATTTTGTAAAACTTTAACAGTTTAATTAATCTTTTAACATGTAATCCAGTTTTTTTATTTACTTCAAAGTGCTGCACAACAGAAGTTATTATTATTATTTGAGAAGTACTTCTGTGCAATAGTAATATATTTCTGTCTCAAGTTATAATGTGTATTTTGGTAGGTTTTAGTAAAGACCTTTGATTAAAAACTATGGTCAGA
The DNA here is from genome assembly GCF_018340385.1 of Cyprinus carpio. NCBI lineage: Eukaryota > Metazoa > Chordata > Actinopteri > Cypriniformes > Cyprinidae > Cyprinus > Cyprinus carpio. The sequence goes on from NC_056582.1 coordinate 26,785,574, forward strand.
TAAACACAAAAAACTTGCAAAGTGACATAAAGTGTGCACATTAGTACTTTAGAATAGTAATTTGTTCTCCTAATTTAATGATTTGCACCTTTTAGTGCTAAATAAGGGTAGAAAGACGCCCCTTGTTGGTTCTTCCCAGTTGTTAGTCCCTCACCCCCTCCTGTGTTCCTCCTCAGTTTTCCTCTTAGTTTCTGGCCGATCAGGAGAAGATCTCCCCCGCCGCCATCAAGAAGACGACGCTGGATAAAGTGCTGCAGCAGCCGGGTGTCTCGTCCACGTCAGTCGCCACCAAGAGCAGCGTGAACCTGTTCAACAACAGGACCGGCGTCAAGAAGTGAACACACACACACGGGACAATACAAGAGCTGTGCTGCCTGTCCACACACACACACACACACACACACACACACACACACACACACACACACACACACACACACACATTCAGACTGAAATGCATTATGGGTTTGTGTTTGAGCTGACAGAGCGCCTCCTGTTACACTGGTACAGTATTACACCGGGAAACACGTGTCATAAAGAGTGTTATTAACACCTTCATATCTTTAAAATCGATGAAAATTCAAAGGGAATAATGTTTATGGTTTGAAAAAAGTGTCATAAAGAGTGTTATTAACACCTTCATATCTTTAAAATCGATGATGACACACGTTTTGCATACATGAACTGTCAGACTTGTTAATTTTGCTTTGGTTAACAAGATATCAGAACACCTTATAGCAATGCCCTGACAACAACTCAAAACCCCATAGCAACCTTATAGCACCTCCCTGGCAACAACTGACCAGCCCTCTAGCAACACCCTTGCAACAACTGACCATCACTCTAGCAACGCCCTGGCAACAACTGACCAGCCCTCTAGCAACACCCTGGCAACAACTCACCACACCCTATAGCAAATGCCCTGGTAACCCTATAGCAACGCCCCTAACAACACACAAAACCCTAAAGCAACCCCCTGGCAACAACTCAAAAACCCTCTAGCAACGCCCTGGCAAACAACTGACCACAACCCCTCTAGCAACACCCTGGCAACAACCTGACCACCCCTCTAGCAACACCCTGGCAACAACTGACCACCCCTCTAGCAAACGCCCTGGCAACAACTGACCACCCCTCTAGCAACACCCTGGCAACACTGACCACCCCTCTAGCAACACCCTGGCAACAAACTGACCACCCCTCTAGCAACACTCCCCTGGCAACAACTGACCATCACTCTAGAGCAACGCCCTGGCAAACAAACTGACCATCCCTCTAGCAAACACCCTGGCAACAACTCAAAACCCTCTAGCAACGCCCTGGCAACAACTGACCACCCCTCTAGCAACACCCTGGCAACAACTGACCACACCCTCTAGCAACACCCTGGCAACAACTGACCACCCCTCTAGCACACCCTGGCAACAACTGACCCACCCCTCTAGCAACACCCTGGCAACAACTGACCAGCCCTCTAGCAACACCCTGGCAACAACTCACACACACCTATAGCAATGCCCTGGTAACCCTATTAGCAAACACCCCTAACAACACACCAAAACCCTAAAGCAACCCCCTGGCAACAACTCAAAACCCTCTAGCAACGCCCTGGCAACAAACAACACACCCCCTCTAGCAACACCCTGGCAAAACTGACCACCCCTCTAGCAACACCCTGGCAACAACTGACCACCCCTCTAGCAACGCCCTGGCAACACTGAAATGACCTCCCTCTAGCAACCCCCTGGCAACAACTGACCACCCCTCTAGCAATACCCTGGCAACAAACTGACCACCCCTCTAGCAACACCCTGGCAAACAACTCACCACACCCTATAGCAATGCCCTGGTAACCCTATAGCAAACGGCCCTAACAAACACACAAAACCCCTAAAGCAACCCCCTGGCAACAACTGACCACCCCTCTAGCAACGCCCTGGCAACAACTGACCACCCCTCTAGCAACACCCTGGCAACAACTGACCACCCCTCTAGCAACACCCTGGCAACAACTGACCACCCCTCTAGCAAACACCCTGGCAACAACTGACCACCCCTCTAGCAACGCCCTGGCAACAACTGACCACCCCTCTAGCAACGCCCTGGCAACAACTCAAAACCCTCTAGCAACACCCTGGCAACAACTGACCACCCCTCTAGCAACACCCTGGCAACAACTCACCACACCCTATAGCAATGCCCTGGTAACCCTATAGCAACGGCCTAACAACACACAAAACCCTAAAGCAACCCCTTGGCAACAACTGACCACACCCTATAGCAACGCCCTGGGTAACAACTTTTATTTTGCTTTTTTGCTCTTTAAATTGGATTTATTTTCTTGATTTCTTTTGATTACCTCGATCTCTTTTGAATACAGTACCTGTAAGTTCTTTCTGAAACATTTCATCTGGATGTATCGCAGACCTGGACACCCTTATGTATTTGTTGTTTGTTCTTTTTAAAATGCTGGAGAAAATAATGAATGTCAGAGAGCCAAAGTCTTTTGTAAGCCGATTATCAGGTGTAAAGCATCTTTCTGTTTGTCTGTTCTATTGCAGAAATATGAAAACTGCATAAACGGTGCTGAAAGTTAAAACAGAAAAGCTGTGTTTTTGCTCACGCTTGTGGTTTTATATGCATAAACGGTGCTGAAAGTTTGTGTTTTTGATCTGTGTTTTTGTTTTATATCTTTCGGTTTCATTGATGAACTATTTCTGATGAGCGAGATAAGTGAAGGTTTTTCTCTGAAAGCCATTACTCAACTTTGCAGGAGAACAAACAGCATCATGCCATCCTTCAGGTACTGAACGCTGAAACCACCAGCATTGTGCAAGTTTTCGCTTCTTCTTTGTGCTTTACAGTAAACCATTTCTCCATGTGATTGCGAAAGGATTTCATTTATTGAACACTTCTTGTGCAAGTTTTCGCTTCTTCTTTGTGCTTTACAGTAAACCATTATAGCACTTGATCAGATGCACCATTTTCACCTGATGACCCATAAAACAGGTGAAGAAAATCCCACAGATAAGTTTTAGAAATGCTTAAAACAGACACCTTAGCAAACTGCATGGCAATGTGTTAAAAGGTAACTCTTGATACCCTAGCAACAGTAAAACACCCTAGCAACCCTATAGCAATGCACTGGCAACAGCATGACATCCTGGTGCCAACACAACCTACTGCAACAACTTTACAACTCAATATACCCTATAGCAATGTTCTGACAGCCACTCAAAATACCCTCGCAACACAATGGCAACGACTCAAAACAGCAACACCCCTGGCAACAACTTAGAAAGCCCCATAGCAATGCCCTGGCAACACCTCAAAACACCCTATAGCAACACCCTGGCAACAACTCAAAACACCTTAGAAACGCCCTGACAACACCTCAAAACACCCTAGCATCACCCTGGCAACACCTCAAAACACCCTATAGCAACACCCTGGCAACACCTCAAACAACTCAAAACACCCTAGCAACGCTCTTGGCAACCATGCACAACAATTTAATCAGTGGCAGGGTTCTGAACCAGTTCAAGGAACGAAAATTAATACCGGAAACGAACTAAATTTTGACAGGAACCGAAGCAGAAACTAAATAAAATTTTATAGTTCTGAACAGAACCGAAAATTTGAAATGCCCATTACCCTGCTAACAACGTTATTTTATCATGCCATTTAATATTTGAAATTTGCTGTCAACCAATCAGGAATTCAGGTAGTAGGCTATGGCCTGCAAATGTGACGTTGACGCCAGCGAGTGAAATACCCTCTCAGCTGTAAACTCATCATTAGTAAGTCACAGTGGCAATGCACCAGCGGAGAAAACAGAAAAACTATAGGCTTACATAAAAAGGAACATATAGGCATATACACAAAATATATTTAATTTAAATCATTGACAGATTAACGAAACTCAAAAGAAAAAAAAATATGCTGAGATTCGGTTCATTGATGTGATCTAAAGATCTCGGAAAGGAAACCGAGACGGCAGAAAGTAGTTTCTTTATTTTTACAAAAGCTTAAAATTTTTATTTATTTAACAGTTTATTTTGCAAAAGTTTTGACTGATGTCTTGCTTGTATGACCATATTTCGCCTGCACCTCACAGACGCAACATATTTCTGCAACATTACAACCTGTTCATTATCAAAATAAAATACTGAAACGTAAGAAATTAAATTTAAATTAAAGAAACGTATAAAAAGTTGCACTGCTCTGTTAAACACTCTGTTGTGAGCACCCGCCTCACTGATACAGCCGAGATGATGTTTCACTCTGATGCGAGTGAAGTACAAAGCCTAGCCTATAATAAATAATATTTTAGCATCAGATACGTCATGAATATATAAACATTTAGATTCGCACACGATTGAGAGAGGTAGGCATCAGTGTTTCACCCTAAATTAAATTTACTTTTGGATTGACGTTTTTATAGCCTAAATGCATAGCCCTGGCAACTTTTTTTTATTTTTTGTGGCAACGGACAACTAATAACTGTGTTTATAATGTTTGTAAACATTTTGCTTTACCCGCATTTTAGCTGGCAACATTATTTTCTGAATGTAATAATAAAAATGCGACGTGAGCCTAGCCTACATGACTTTTTCCTTTTTACTCTCAAAACGCAAACTTATAGGCTACAAGTAACGTTTTTTTAACAATGCAGCAAAAATTTTTTATATTAAAAAAATCTCAAAATACTTGACATTTAATGTCTTCAAAAAACAATTAATGACCTTAAAAAGCATGCTTTTGTTGCGTACAGCTTTAGTTGTGGACCTGCAGCTCTGAGTCAGTCCGGCTGATGTGAGGAACACTGGAGGCTCAGGCTATTTCTAGAGCTGCATGGTGTAGATGTTTCTCTGCTCAGCTGGCATGGAGACAAGTGTGTGTCACTCTGAAGACACACACCAGTTTTAGAAGCGTCAGGGTCACTTCTGAAGCTGCTCTGACCGACGGGTCAAAGGTCATGCAGGGGGGACACAATCTCAGAGAACCAGCAGAGCAAACGCATGAAGATCTGCCTGAACAGTACAATAGAATCACCAATAACAAAGGCCTTCTAAGAGTGTTTTGCTCAATGTCGTTCTAAACCGGTAAAACCTTCATTTATATTCAGAACACTAATTAAGATATTTTTGATGAATTCATTTTTGGGTGATGGTGAACTATTCCTTTTAACACAACTAAGAATGTTTAGCTAAGATAATGGCGTTTGTGATGGCAGCTTAAAGACCTTCTCCGTGTGATCCTGATGGGTTTAGTATTCTGTATTGCAGCCACAATGATCAAATCGATATGAAAACATCAACATTTAGACAGATTCAAGTTGACGTCCTCGTGAAAAGCCTTCCGCTTTTTCTTTCCTTGTCATCATGTAAAAAGTCTATTAAATTTGAAGGGGAGTCTGACCGGAGCAGATTCCCGATACTTCCTTCAATTACAACACAGGCATTTTTCATTAGAATTTAAAACATTTTTGTGTTCCTCGGTGTGGTCTTCAGGGCGATGGTCTTCACGGGCAGGGACAGCAGGATTAGTTCCAGAGCTGCTCTTGTGTTGTGGTTTCTGACGGCATGCTGCGTTTATTTGTGTCTGATTGGAAGTTAAGCAGGCACTAAAGTGTTCCATAATCTGCTTTTATTCCAGAGGTTCTCTCCTCAGCTCGCTCTCAAATGCTGATGTGTGTCAAACGAAGACTTACGCCTGTTTTATTCCTCAGGGTCACTTCACGCAGGACGTCGTTCATCATTTTTGCATGATACACCAACAAACACAAGCAAAGCCGTTTTTCTGATTGAACAATACTGTAAATCACAGTTTCTTCAAAAGAGCTTTTGCCCGTTGATAAACTATTTTTTACTGTTCAGAATGTTTGTGAGTTCTTAAAATGTTTTAAAAGGATATGTTCATGGTGAAAGTAAAAATAAAGACTTGCATCTAAGGCCATGTTCCTCATAAGGAAATTATCAACGATAAAGAACTACCATCACTGTGTTGGCTATTTCATCCTTTTTCCTATTAATGTCACTGGAAGAACGTTTGTTTAGAACTTCGAGAGAACCTTGCCAGAACGTTCCCTGTTAGCGGAGATAATGATATGAAAACAACATTTATAAAGATGAGATGAAATCTTCAAGTTGATGTCCTCATGAAAGCCTTCCGCTCTTTATGAACATCTTCTTCGTTTCTTTGTCAAAACCATGTCAAAAGTCTATTAAAGTTGAAGTGTCTGACCAGAGCAGATTCCCGATATTCTGATATTTCCTTCAATTACAGCACAGGCATTTTTATTTTTACAGCAATTCAGAGTTGATTTCTGTTCCTCAGTGTGTCTTCAGGACGATGTGTTCACGTCCACAGGCACGGACAGCAGGATTAGTTCCAGAGCTGCTCTTGTGTTTGTGTTTCTGACGGCCGCTGTTTATTTGTGTCTGATTGGAAGTCGAGGAGGCGCTAAAGAGTAACATCCCATAATCTCCTTTTCATTCAAGAGGTTCTTCCTCTGTCGCTCTCACAACGCTGATAAGAAGTCTTACGCTACTGTTATTCCTCATGGAAACCCAGCAGGACGCTGCATCATCATTTTTTGATGATGTTCAACCAAACACAATCAGCGTTTCACGAGTTGCTCAAACAAGTTTTTTCAAAAGAGCTTTAGCCCATTGATGAACCATTTTTTACTACTTCAGATTAGTTTGAGTTTTTGCAGTTTTAACAGGTTAGTTCATCCAAAAGTAGTCTGTTCCTCACACTAAATTATCACGAGCATTATAAACTACTTTGATGTTGCTTTTCTGTCCTTTTCAAGCATGACAGCATTTGCTTTTGTTGTACAGAAAAGTGCAGTTCAGATTAAATACAGGCTTAAAACAACGTGTTTTATGTAAAAACCCAAGAATACATTGGCTGTTCACTGAACGTTCAAAAATCATGTTTTAGAATGTTCATGCTATTTTTTGTTATGCAAACGTTAAGAAAACATTCCATTTTATCATTTTATTATTTTGCGACATTGGAATTTTCTCTGACCATTGTGACATTTAAAAGAAATTAGACTACTGCAACTAACAAAAATGTCCTGAATGATTTGCTAATGTTCCCATTAAATTATAGAAACATTATTTCTGAATGTTATCTGAGCATTCAAGATGTACAGATTTTTAAATGTTTCTTTTTTTTTTTTTTGTGGTTATGCAAACGTTAACTGAACATTCCATTTTATCATTTTGCAAACATTATCGAAACTTTACATTTGAATGTTCTAATAACATTTTTGAGTAATAACATTTAAAAAAACATTAGATGAATGTCTAATACTCCAGCTAATAAAAATGTTTTTGCTTGTTTTTCCTTTAAGTTATAGAAACATTATTTCATTTCAAGCATTTTGCGAATGTTACTTTTGATTGTTCTCTGAACATTCTGAAACAAGAAACATTCAAAAAAGTCTAGAAGAATGTCCAACTCAAATGTTCTAAAAAAGTCTAGAAGAATGTCCAACTCAAATGTTCTAGCAAAAGAACTAGATGATCAAAGAACGTTTTAAGTTATAGAAACATTATTCCTGATTGTTAAAAATTTCAATTTTTTTCCTTTTATTGTTCTTTTCTGCTGTTGTTGCACAAAAGAAAAGTGCAGCTCTGTTCCTTTTTGATGAAATACAGGTTTTGCACAAAAACAACAGATGGGAAATACAGGTGTTTTGATTTGAGGTGTTTCTTTTCTGTCCTTTTTGAGCTTTTCTGCTGCTGTTGCACAGAAAAGTGCAGCTTATTTGAAATATATGTTTTGCGCTGTCTGGAAGTGTCCATTAGATACCACAAATCCATCTTGATGTTGACTCAGAACCACCTTTCGTGCAGCAGATGCATTTCAGCTCTTCATTTGTGCTGGAGCTTCCGCAGCACTGAGATTCTCTGAAAAGAGCTGCTGGGAAGGAGTGTGAACAGAGAAGTGCATGTTTGAACTGATATATTTTATCGTTGTGGTACAGCTGGTGGCTGTGGAGAGAAAGAGGAAGATGGGCTCTGGTTCTGACGGTTCGTCTAAACCGCAGTGAATCATCAGGTCAGCTTCCTCCTGTGGACCACAGCTCCAGTGTGAACAACCGAAGCACTTCTGACGAAGGTCAAGGCAGCTTCACCTGAGATCTGTTTAGCCCTTAGTATTAATAGCCCTCCTGATAATGTTCGGGGTTCAGAACACTCTGACACATATCTTTAGCCAAGCATTCACATAATGTTTCTCATAACCTTGTACTCTAGTTATATCTGATCAAATGCACTCTAATGCATCAATGCATTATTCAATAAACGTGAAATGAATTGAACTGAATCCTCTGATTTAGTGTTTCATGTTCTAGTATTTAAGGCAAGACACTCCAGGTGAATAGAGTCCATTTTTAATTAATAATAGACATCAAATTACAAATGTTTATTTATTTTTTTGTATTACAAGTTGTTCAAATAGGCCAGTGACACATTGTCTTATTAAATACACACTAATTTGCATTAATTCCCAGAACATAAACTACTAGAATTAAAGGTTTTTACTGAGGGGATTTTGGATTTCTCTTTTTATCACTCCATTAATCATAAAATACAGACAACAGACAGAAAACGAACACATTTTCACCATATTTTTAAAAATACAAATGTTATAGAGATCAGTGTGGATGATATATGAACAAACCCCTCAGTAAAAACCTTCAGAACATAGAGAGGAATAAAACTGTGATGTTTGGTGTATGTAAGTGCTGCTGAAGTGGAGAAAAAAAAACTTGCCATAGAGCTCTATAGATGCAAATACATAACATGCAATAAAATATTAAATGTGTGTTTTGGATGTTTTCTTCCCACTAGTCTGAAACAACAGGTTGTAAAAAACCTAAAAATCTAAAAACTGTCCAGTGCATTAAAAAAACGTTTTTGGCTGTAGTGATTATATAGAATTGTCTTAAATTTTGTATTTATTACGTTTACTTAGAATACTAATTCAGTTTTGCGCTCGCTTGTAACCATAGCAACTGCGCCTTTCCGATATCGCCAGTCCTCAGTTGCGCTTTATCTTAGAAACAAATATACTCACGTACTATTTTCAGTAGTAGGTCTACTTGTAAATATGTTGTGCTTAAAAAATGTTTTTTTTTTTTTGTTTTTTTAGCCTTGTGCATTCAGATGTAGGCTACATGTGTGCTCTGAGCGCTCAGCATGCGCGTGTTCCTTTAAGAGTCGCGCTGGCGTTGCGTAGATCCTTCATGAATGAAACCACGTGACCAAAGCAAATCATATGACGTCTGGCTTCAGCGCGAGAGAAAGAGGATCAACACGGTCACAAATTCACCAACAACAGCGAAAAACTCCCGCCGGATTCTCTTCGGTTCCACCCGCCGCCGTCTCCCGCTGCTCCGGACGATTCGGTAAGCGCGTCGCTCCTCACGGTGCGTCGAACGCGCAGAAGTTGCGCTCGCCCGGACGCGCGTCGCTCAGATGTGTTTTGCTGAGTGTGCACGACGCCATGCGCGTGCGCGTGTGTCAGTTTTCTTTTTTTAGAGCAGAACATGAACTATTTACAAATACATTCAACACATGAGCTTTAAATAATAGCATTAAAACATTTTTTTTGTTGTTTTTGTTTGTTTATTCTGGTTGCTTAATTCAAAAATCAAAAGTATGTGTTTATTAAAATAATAATAAAAAAAAAAACATTTTTTTGCATTATGCATTAGTTCTGGTTTAATTTAGTGGATGTAAGCTTTACTATTCGCTTATTTCTATTTAGTTAACTGCCTGTATACTGAAATAGCTACACTAGCAATAATAACGAGCTTGTGTTACTATATTACACTAATTTATGTATTGTTCACTATAAGTATATGTGCGCGCGTTTGTTGTCTGTCTGGCGACGCGACGTGACGCCGCCGTGCGCGGGACGCGCGTTTTAAAGGGCTCGCCGTGCTGAATCATCACGATCGGGTCATTCCGCTCGAAACCCCGACACACACACACAGAGCCGGGATGACAGCGAGCAGACAAAGGGCTCATCGATACACACTCACACACCCCGATCCGTGATCGGTCACCGGTTCTGTTCGGCTCTCTTCGGCTCCGATCGTCGCTTTCGATTTGAAACGTTTGCAGAAACCTGCGGGATTCGGCTCGTGTTATATTTAGAGCGTGTGTGTGTGTGTGTGTCTCCTCCAGTCAAGCAGAGGTTACACCGCGGATCTGTGAGGAACCGAACCTGCTGGTTCATCGGAACCGTCTGCGCGGGACGCGGGTCGAGCGGCTTCCAGGTGCGTTACTCTTCCTCGCTTTTGCTTTACGCGACACATTTACACCACTAGTAAAACTGTACCGTGGTATCAGGTGGTACTGTTGGAGTACCATGGTATTGTGTGATGGTATTTACATGCCAGCATCATTTTGGGCATTTGTCTCGTTCCGAATCGAGCCAACGTGCTCCCTAGATAGGGAACACACTAGGTTTTGAGTCAATAAAACACATTTTTGCTATAGAAAGCATAGCTATACTTGATATAAATATGCCTCACGGAATATAATGTTTGTGTTCACGTATTTTTGTGTGTGTGTGTTTGTCGAAAGTAGTTTTATTCAGCATTGTATCGCTTTATCTGTGTAACTGACAGTTGACGGTTGGAATCCGTTCCCGCGCGAGCGCTCCGAATCACCAAATCGGCGCGATTTCAAATCAGCGCCGCGCGAATCATCACATCAGCGGCTTTTAACGAGGGTACCGGGGGATGCTGATTCATCAATCGCTGATATTTGCTTGACGTGAGCCCGTGCACCGGGGCGTCATGGCAACACGGCACATCGGAGCGCGCGGAACCGGGCAGCTTTCGAGGCACGGAGAGCGTTCAGACGGACGGCTTTGTTACACAGACACGAATAACAGCGGTATGACAGAATATATGACGGTTTCAGTTGCGTTCACGCAGTTCTCACCATCTCTGCGTTCATTAGAGAAGATGTTATGATCACTATAGTGCTGAATCTGGTTAGAATACACACATCTGCTGTCTGTGCTTGCGTATTTACTACAGACTGTTTGTTCTTGGACAGATGTATTAAATCAGCTTTCACAGTAGTACTGTGGTGATATCATGGTAAACTGATAGTGTGAGTGCTGACACGATGGCATTTCTGCGCGTTCCGATCGGCAGCTTTTATTTATTTATATTTTTTGGCCATCTCGTATACTGACTTGATTCATATGGAAAGATTTTTAATAAAGTGAGGACTGATTTTGTTTTAGATTTCCAAGGAAGATGTATATATATATATATATATATATCATATTTTGCAACATCTTAACTTGTTTTTCCATTTAAGATCATTTTAAATATATTTTACATGTTAATCTGATTTTTCATTGAAGATAATATTTTTTTTTCTCATATCGTATTTTTCATATTTGTCATATTTTGTTACATTTTAACCCACTTTTTCATAGAATGTCAACTTTTTATATCATATTTTTCTACAAGCCTGATTATTCATGGAAGATAATTGATTGTTTGATTGTTTTTTCCTATGATATAATTTCAAAATCATATATTTTTATTTATATTTGTTGTATCATATCTTGTTACATTTTAAGCTGATATTCCATGAAAGATTATCTTTTTTGTTTTAATTATTTTTTCATATCATTATCTTGCTACATTTTATTTATTTTTTTAATGGAAGATTATTTTTTTTTTTATCATATCATATTTTGCTCAATTTTAACCTGATGTTCAATTAAAGATTAACTTTTTTTAAATTATTTTTTATATCATATCTTGTTACATTTTAACCTAATTTTTCATGGAAGTTCACAGTTTTTGGCATGAAAAAGAGCTGAAGTAGCTGGCACAGCATTAAATTAGAAACAAACAATGATATTCTGATGTAGAAACATGTCTGTTGTGTGATTATCATATTCATATACCAAAGGTGCTTCCAAGAATACCACGGTGTACACTAGCAGTGCCACACTGCTCTTTGGCCAGTATCTGCGTAACCATGTAAATCCATTTAGACCCTTTTAAGAGCCTGTTTACATCATTAACCGGAAATCTCCCAATAACAGTTCAGGCTAATTGTGATATTTGTGCAATTAGAGTCTGCAGCGCAGTGCTGGAGAGGTAATCTGATCAGGACTGAGCGCTGGCTCGGCCTGCTCTTAAACCAGCTCGTGAGAGAAATCTGCTGATGGTTGAGAGCGAGCCAGTGCGTGATTGAAGTTGTGGTGAACGGGAGAGTTTTTTGTCTTTAAGGCATTCTGTGAAAGCGCTGAGACGACCAGAAAACAGCCTCTGGCCTGACAGATGGTCACTGGTGGTGATGCTGATGTCGGAAGTGACTCGAGACGCGTTGGCCTCAGGTTGCTCTTTAAGTAAAGGTGTAAAGAGTCGTTTTAAACGGTGTGATGATGAACGAGAGCGGGCTGAATGCTGCACTTGCAACTTTTTAAAATGCGAGACTTGCATCACCAAAAGAAATGCGATCGTTTGCATTTACAGTAAGTGTTTTGCAACAGATTGCAGTTTCTGTTCTTCCGCTTTTTTTATTTTTTACTAACAGGTAGTTTTTCTCCTTTTTTTTTTTTCTTCCCTCAACAGAATGTTCTTCCTCTTATTCAGAGCGATGCGGCTGCATTGTGTGTGTGTGTGTGTGTGTGTGTGTGTGTGTTTTAGAGGAGACTGAGCTGCATTCTGTGTATTCGAGGAAAATGTTCATATAAACCACGTTTGTGCCTTTTTGATCACATCAGTTTCTCTGAAGACTGTCTGAGGAGCATCGCATCTTTATATTTTTTCTGCATTTAGGTGGTGAAAAGCACTTAACAGTGTAGTCAATAAACAAGCTTTTTACATTTTTCTTTTTTGGTTTAAGATTAACGTAAAAAAAATGAAAAAATATTGTTAAATATAAATAATATAAATATATATATTAGTTAGTTTTATAAAATGTATTTAGTCAAAAATAGATAAAATGAATATATATATAATTCTTCATAAATAATTTTGTACAATTTATATTATTATATTATATTTATATATATGATGAGTATACACTTTTTTATAAATGAGTTTTTACGATTTATATAATTATATATAATATCTATATCAGTAAATTGTAAAAAAAAAATTGTATATTTTTAATTAAATATTGTATTTATTAAATATTTGTAATCATTTATTCATATATATATTTATATATTTGCATATATATATATATATATATATATATATATATAAACCTTTTTTTTTTTTTTTTTTTTTGCTGAATTTAGATCCGCATGTGTTCCTGAGAGGTTTTGTGAGATTCACCGTATTCATGTATCTGAAGAGGAAGTCAATTACTTCTGTTCTGAATTTGTCCTATTTTGTCCAAACATCCTTAATTTATCAGAGACGGATATTTTTAACAGGAAGTTGTCAGTGTGAGTGATGAGTGTTTGTGTCTGTGCTGAGGACAGGTGTCCTTCAGAAAGTCTCTCTCTCTCTCTCTCTCTCACCGTTCCTGTTTAATAAATATCTCTCGCTCAAGCTTATGAGGACAAATGAACATTGTTCAGTATTCGGTGCAGGAGATGAGCCTGAGATTTATTACCTTCTGTGGGGGAATCAGTGAGCTCTCCCCACACCAGACGCACCACACACACACACACACACACACACACACACACACACACACACGCTTGCAGAGCAGCAACAGTTTGATTTTTGTGTTTGCAGTATGAATTCTCACACATTAGCCTTGAGTTGTGTGTGTGTGTGTGTGTGTGTGTGTGTGTGTGTGTGTGTGTGTGTGCAGATCTGGGTGGAGGGTTGATGAAACTCCAGGAAAGACATTGAGCTGCGTGTCTGTGTGTGTGTGTGGCAGGTGCTGTAGAGTAAACACACACACACACACACACACACACACATGCTGATCATTAACTGCATGCGTGTGTGTGTGTGTGTGTTCATCTTTATGTGTGTGTGTAATAGCGGCGGTCAGACAGACAGAGATGAAGGTTATTTGAGGTCAGTGTGTGTGAATCTACGAGCTCCATACAGAAAACAGTTTTCTGAGTTAATGTAAAAAAAGAGCAGAGTGTGTGTGTGTGTGTGTGTGTAGATCAATGGAGTCTATTTTTTTCATGGCCTCTTTGAGCAATGATGAAATACTGTGTAAGATACAGCTCAAGTATAGTAACGCAGCGCCTCAGAACAGTGGCACAGTTATAAAGACAGACGCCGCGGGAACCACACACAAACCACTGCAGTCCGAACGCCAGAGAACCAGAGCACAAGCACACACAAACCATTTATATGCTTACATGAACATATATGAGTTATTCTGAACGGCTGCAGATGTGACTCAGGCTTTAATGCACGTCTGTGGGATTGTGTCCGCTGTTTAATGCTGCAGCAGGTGGAAATTAGTGGGTTTTCATTTAGTCTTGTGTAACATGTCCTCTTTAGTTTTGAACCTGTCCTGTTTAAGTCTCGCTTTAGCCATAATTGTGTGATAAATCACAGTTATTTTGCTCACAGTTACTGATGGTGATTATTGTTATTTGAGAACTTGGTTTATTTGACCTCATCTAGTTTCTGAAATCATTATGTTATCAGAAATATAAACACAATCTCTACGTTATGTAGCAGAAACAGTGATCTTCATAATATTAATTCCTTTCTATTTAAACAACAACGAAAAGGTTTCGTCTCGACACAGAGTGCATATTTTCAGCCTCACTCGGAAACAGTACAGTTGAGATCATGTTTGGATTTATTACAGTGCATCATGAGAAGATTTGATGGCTGATTGTAAAGATAAATTAAACGCAGAGCAGTTTTAAGAGAGAAGCTCTGAGTGAGGGATTTGAACTCGTGATGTCTGGCAACCGCAAACATTTACATAAAATTGTGGAAGTCAAGATTTTTCTTATGTTAAGGAAAATATAGAGGGTTTTTGTTTTTAAACTACGTTTTAGTCTCGTCTTCCTTCATCAATGATATTGGATGTTGATATACAGACAATTCGTTAAAATTAACACTAGTGAAAATGTCCAATAACATGCTTGATTTAAGGAATCACTCGTGTGTGTGTGTGTGTGCGTGTGTGTGGCACAAACCCTGCTCTTACACACATTATAAATCAGTGTTTGGTCTCTCAGATGCAGTGTGGATGTTTAATTTCCCTGCAATTACAGATTTTGCAAATAAAGTTTGTAAAGATAATCATCAAATAGGAAAGTTTTCTTGGAAGCGTGTCTGCCGCAGTGAAGTATGGATATTCATGATGTCTCTCGCACTCGTTCCAGCGGTTGATGGCGTCTCGCTCTGCCTGGAGTTACACGCAGGACGATGTCTTCCAGTTGCATCATCCCGGCTGCGCTTTGCTGCAGTTTTTACCCGCAGTGTTGGAGTGTTGCTCGCTCTTGCAATCTCCGCACGCCCCAAACCAACCCCGAATGAGTGAAATCCAGACAGATCGCTTCTTATGAGATTTACCTGTTTGGGCAGGTGTGGCGTTTAGTTTGCTCTGAGCGTTTGTTTGAAAGCTAATGGCGTTAGGATGAAGCGCTCATCATCTCGCTCTAATGTGTCTTCACTCAAACACTCCGGAAGGACGGAAGAGGAGGGGAAGGAGCTCGTTAGTGAGGACACACCTCTGATGTCCAGACCGCAGGCGGATGAAGCTGTGCGAGACCAGTCGAGTGTCCCAAATGTGAAAATCATGGAGGATGGTGATTTTGTTCCTGACCCTTTTTGTTTTTTGTTTGAGTTATTAAAAACATGCACGGATAAGTTAGCTGTTTTCTATCTCTCAGTGTGAAGATTCTCCTTTATGGCCCTTATGCCAATAAATTGTCTCAAAAATCTTAATTAAAAAAAAATGATATTAGATTATACATGTACTATTTTTTTTTCAACAAAAAACATTTTTTATATTTTACATTTATATATCAAAAAAAATATTTTCGTGACTTTTTTTTTTTTTTTTTTTTTACAAAACACAATAAAAAAAAAAACATCCATTAATTTGGAATAACAATATTTCAACCGGAGCAGATCGTCCTTTATGCCTTTTATGCCAATGTTAAAAAATATAATATTAGTAAATAATATAATAATATATAATATCATAATTAATCATTTGTAAAATTTATTTAACAATATATTAGAGTTTTTCATAAAATGCAATATACACATTTATAAAATATAACATCCAGTATTTTGGAATAATAATATTTCAAGGGCTCTCAACTTGACTATCCAGC
>NC_056582.1:26806866-26838263 GCF_018340385.1 Cyprinus carpio
TAATTTATAGCTAAATAATAATATCTATCTATCTGTCTGCCCTTTTTGAATCAGAATCAGACTTCTGCCTATTAAACTTTGCATGTGCCCTTAACTGATTGCTTAATATTTATTTATTTATCTATCCTTTTTAAATCCTAATCACTCAGATTTAATCTGATAGGTATTGCTTTTGTATGTGTGTGTGTGTGTCTTTGTGTATGTGAGAGTGTTTGTGAGTGTGTGTGTGTGTGTGTGTGTGAGTGAGAGTGTGTGTGTCTGTGTGTGTGTGTGTGTGTGTGTGTGTGTGTCTGAGTGAGTGTGTGTGTCTGTGTGTCTGTGTGTGTGTCTGAGTGAGTCTAAGTGTGTGTGTGTGAGTCTGAGTCTGAGTCTGAGTGTGTGTGTGTGTGTGTGTGTGTGTGAGTGTGTGAGTGGGTGTGTGAGTGGGTGTGAGTGAGTGAGTGTGTGTGTGTGTGTGTGAGAGAGAGATGGAGCTGAAGTTGATTTAATCCTGAATTTTTCCTCTGTCTGTTCTGTCTTTGGGCCAGTGAGGAAGAATGCCTCATTTCCACAGCAACAGCAGCCCTCCTCATCAATACACACACACACACACACACACACACACACACACACACACAGAGGACAGCGTAAGTCCTTTATCAGAGGTAATGTGTTTTATGCGTCCAGCAGCGGGTGTCCTCTTGTCTCGTCTCAGATGAATATTAAACAGACTGTGTGTGTGTCATTATATTAACCTGCGTGTCCTCTGAGGAACTGGTCACCAGCAGACGCCCTTCACACACACACACACGTAAATGATGCTGTCATGTCAGGAACTTTAAGAAGTCCGACGTTAAACATAATCATCAGATACACACACAAACTCAAAGCTCTTCACTACAAAACACTAAATTAAAATTTTGGTTTAATGTAATTGTATTAAAACAAATATATTACTATTGTTGCAGTTGTACAATAAAAAGGAAAAGTTTAAAATAATTTTATGGGTCTCTACGACATTAGCTGCTGCAACTCGCATATCTTTTAAAACGTTTTTCTTTTCTGAATTAAATCTTCAATAGCAATGTAAAATATACTGATGCGTCCAATCACGGCAGGTCCTCCTCAATGAGCACGCGTGATTGGTGGACACAGTGACAAAAACTGATGCGTCCAATCACAGCAGGTCCTCCTCTATGAGCACGCGTGATTGGTGTCCTTCAGTCTCATTTGAGTGTGTCTGTAGAGTCGTGTAGCTTCCTTTGATGTGATTCTATTCAGTGTCAGGATTCATGACGGGGTCAGAGGACCCTCTGTCTGTCTGTCAGTCTCTCTCTCGCTGTCTCTCTGTCTGTCTCATCACTGACAGGAAAAATAGAACTGATTTCATAAGGCCCAAAATTGAAATTAATTGATAAAGTCGAATGAATTCAGTTGATTTTACATGTTTTTTAATTACTAAAATGTAATTAAAATGGAATCCAGAAAAAAAAAAAAATTGAGAAAAAATGGAATTTGTGGAAAATAAAACTGATTTAATAGGCATCAAAGATTGAATGAATTGTCTGTCTGTCTCGTCAATGAAAGGAGGATTCTCTTTAAATCAACTTCCAAGAACTGTCTTACACACACACACACACACACACCGGGGACGGGTCAGGATGGTTAACTAGTCACTTAGTAAGGTCAGCACAGAGTTTACTTAATTTTAGCCTAATTATACAGTGCTTCAATCGAGACAAACCACTGACTAGGTGATTTTTAACACTGTTTTGCATTTACACAGAATGCATTGGGTTTCTAATGCAGATTTATCTTTGCGTGCTGTGAAGTTCACGTGTGATTCAGGATCAGATGAGCTGCTGATTCTCACAGAGTTTAGGAATGTGCAGAATCACGCTTGCTGTATCCCATGATGCCATTGACAGACAATGACGACCCTTCATCACGCCGCGCACCACCAAACGCCTCAATGAGAGCCATTGTAGATGTGTGTGTGCTTGTGATCTCATCAGGGGTTCTCTTCTGCCACCGTCCTCCTCTTTCATTCTCCATCATGTTTTGCTGATGAGTTTTCTGATTATGAATGATGTATGAAAACACTGATGATTACAAACGAGTGAATATTGCTGCAGGTCTTATTAGTGCTGCACAATAAACCAAATATTAACTAGATGTTGAAGTTTGTAGACAAATTTTCATGTTGGCTTGAGAAAGCCTAGTCTGAAAGTTTAGGTTACCAAAAATAGTTTTAAGGTTAAATAGTTTTCAGTCTTTAAAACTTATTCTCTCCAGCCACCCTCTAGACCCAATCCCCTCACATCTCCTACATGCTGTTTCCCTTGCACTTCTGCCTGCTTCACACACATCATCAACACATCTCTTCTCAAAGCCATTTTCCCACCGCGTTCAAGCAGACTCGGGTAACCCCACTTCTTAAAAAACCTGTATTAGACACCTCACTTGTTGAGAGCTACAGGCCCATGTCTCTCCTCACTTTCATAGTAAAATCACTTGAATGCGTCGTTTTCAACCTTCCTCTCACAGAACAATCAGCTGGACATAACCAATCTGGATTTAAAAGTGGCCATTCAACTGAAACCGCCTTGATGTCAGTCACTGAAGTGTTACGGAGTGCATGAGCCGAGTCCAAATCTTCCGTTCTCATTCTGCTAGATCTATCTGCTGCATTCGACATGGTTAATTATCAAATCCTTCTGTCCACCCTCTCATTTCTGAACATCACCAGAACTGCATTCCACTGGTTTGAGTCTTACCTCACAGGTAGGTCCTTCAGGGTGGCTCGGGGAGAAGTAGTATCCAAATCACATGAACTGGTCACTGGGGTTCCTCAGGGATCTGTTCTTGGACCCCTCCTCTTCTCTATATACACTACATCATTGGGACCCATCATTCAGGCACATGGTTTCTCCTACCATTGCTAGAGTGATGACAAGCAGCTCTACCTCTCATTTTAACCATCATGTCCTGTGAGCCCGAGAGAGCCCATGTCACATTGCTTCTCATCTCTGCACTGGCTTCCAGTCGCGGCTCGCATCAAGTTCAAGACATTAGTGCTAGCCTACAGAACAGGCACGGACTCCGCACCCTCCTACCTCCGCTCTGTCCTACTCGTCTACATCCCCTCCAGAAGCCTGCGGTCGGTCTACAGAACAGGCACGGACTCCGCACCCTCCTACCTCCGCCGCAGAGAGAGAGGCACACAATTCACTCTCAGGTCGGTAAACAAGCAGTGGCTCGTGGTCCCATCGCAGATTGGTAAATCCATGTTTTGTCAGCCAAATCCCTCACAATCTTCAAGAAACAACTGAAAACTCATCTCTTCCATGAGCATCTAACTGTCTCCAATAATAATAATATTAATAAATTCTATGCCTTCACTGTTTCTGTTCTTTTATTATCCGCTTTTTACTATTTTGAACGATGACTGAATCCTTATATAAGGGGCTCTTCTCGTGTTTATTGCCATCTTATGAAACATTCCTCAACTGTTAGTCGCTTTGGATAAAAACGTCTGCCAAATGAATAAATGTAAATGTAAAAATGACATGTAAACCAAATATTTGCCAATTACATTTTTTTTCTGGATTTTTTTTTTTTTTTTTTTTATTTTGCTTGTAAAAGTTTATAGAACTCAACTGAATTCATAAAACGTTAACAATTTGTTGAATCTTTGGGCCATATAAAATTATTCATTCATTCATTCATTCAATTTCTGTTTTTACTTATCTTTACCAAGTTTTATTTTTTCCTATTTAAATTTTTACTGGATTCCATTTTAATTACATTTTAATCATGAAAAATCACATTGAATCAATTAAACTCATAAAAAATAATTTATTTATTCTTTTTAATTAAATGTACTTAATTGTACTTCTAGATGGTTGCTTTGCAGTTATAGGGGGTTTTTGGCAGTCTTTTAGTGATATATATATATAGTAGGTATATATTGCTGCTTATTATTGTTTTTTGTTTATTATTGTGATTGTTGCTTAAAAATTGAAAAATTTATTGTTGTTTTGAGTTTATTTTTGAGATATATATTGACGAAATTATGATTTTTTTTAAAGCTATATTGCCCTAAATAACTGTAATCCGTTTTATGAGACATTTGCTAAACTCTTATGGCGTTTGTGTGAGGCCACGGCATTATTTGATTGGTTTGATTCAGTTGGTGATTGTCGTTCATTGAGGTTCGGGTATTTTGAGGGAATCCCGTTTTCCTCTCCAATTGACGGATCGCTGTCATCTTGCCCTTCATCGGGCTGGTAATCCCCTGGACCGCGTCCCAAGCCGCACTTCCTTCTCAGCGCTTCTCCTTCCTCTTATTGGCTCTTCAGCAGCCTATCAGCCTGCAGCGAGGCTAAGATGCAGAGAAGGTGCTCTAGAACATTAAGCTCCCAACCGCCACGACCACAGAGGAAGTCTGAAACAGGAAGTCGTGGGTTTAAAGTTATCACTTTCACTAGTCCAGTTTTTTTTATTTTTCAGAGTAAGGTGGCTGGTTCCTTTCACACGTGGCAGGAGATATCAAAACTCTTTTGCTTTCACTTGCTGTTTCTCATCCTTGAGCTCATATGAGGCTCTATTACATGATTAATTGAGTTTCTCCCTGGCCGGACGTCACATGTTCTAGATTCCCAGTGTCCCACAGTCTAATACGTGTTTGTTTTGTAGATCTGTGTGGCTTGGCAGCGGTTCCTCGTGGCATGACGACCACTAACAAAGGAAACAAGGCCTTAAAGGTGAGTGCAGTCTGTGTTTTAAAGGGGTAGTCCAACCAGAAATGAAAATAGCTTTATTTCTTATGCAGAACACCAAAAAATTGTTTTCTGAAGAATGTTGGTAACCAAACACATTAGGTTCCCATTGAATTTTAATATATGTGCAAAGACTAGAATGAAAGTCACTGGTAACCAATGGACACATGTTCATCAAAGAGTCAATCAGATAGTTTTGATTCCCATTGACTTCCAAACAAGCTGTTCAGTTACCAATATTCTTCAAAATATTTAGAAGACATTTAGAAAAACACAAAAGAAGATGTTTTGAAGAATGTTGGTAACGGAACAGTTTTGGCTCCCATTGACTTCCATTATATGGACAACAAATACAATTGAAGTCAATGGGAACCAAAAATTTTTGGTGAGATGATGACACAAGGGTGAGTAAATAATTATTTTTGGCCGGACTACTTTCATTTACTCACCATCATGTCATTCCAAACCTGTTTAATGTTATTTTAAAGAATGTTGGTAACCAAACCATTTTGGTTCCTATTGACTTCCATTGTATTTTTTGTCCATATTTTTGTTCATTTAGAAGAACACAAAAGAAGATATTATGAAGAATGTTGAAAACGGAACGGTTTTGGCTCCCATTGACTTACATTATATGGACAAAAAATGCAACGGAAGTCAATGGAAACCAAAACTGTTTGACAACATGAGGGTGAGTAAATAAAGACAGAATTTTAATTTTTGGGTGGACTACTTTCATGTTATTAGTGATCATCATTTAGTCACTGTTGTGTCGTCCCAAACCTGTGTGATGATATTTTGAAGAATGTTGGTAACCCAAGAGTTGATGGTCCCCATTGACTTCCATTGTATTTTTTTGTCCATATAATGGAAGCCAATGGGAACCAAAACTATTTGGTTCCCAATCTTCTTTAAAATATTTAGAAGAACGCAACAGAAGATGTTTTGAAGAATGTTGGGAACCATAGAGCTTTGGTTCCCATTGGGAGGTTTTTTTGAGAATGTTGGGCCTCCATTGAAGGAATGTTTTTTTGGTTCCCATACCCTAATGGAATTTTTTGTCCCCATAAAGCCAATGGGAACCGAAACCACTTCAAAACATTCCTCCTCCGTATCTCTTTCCTGGACTCTCAGGTGAAGAGGGAGCCCGGCGAGAACGGGACGAGCCTGACGGACGATGAGCTGGTGTCCATGTCGGTCCGCGAGCTCAACCAGCACCTGCGCGGCCTGACCAAAGAAGAGATCCTTCAGCTGAAGCAGCGCCGGCGGACGCTGAAGAACCGGGGCTATGCCGCCAGCTGCCGCGTCAAGCGCGTCACGCAGAAGGAGGAGCTGGAGAAGCAGAAGGCGGAGCTACAGCAGGAAGTGGAGAAGCTGGCTTCAGAGAACGCCAGCATGAAAGTGGAGCTGGATGCGCTGCGCTCCAAATACGAGGCTCTGCAGAGCTTCGCCAGAACTGTGGCCCGGGGGCCCGTGGTCCCGGTTTGTAACGCGGCCGTCCCCGTCTCCCCCCGAGGGCCCTTGTCCTCCGTCATCGGGCCCCTCATTCCCGGGAAGGTGGGAGCCACCAGTGTTATCACGATAGTTAAATCGAAAACCGACGCGAGGTCTTAGTAGCGCACAGAGAGCAAAGGGTTGGTCAGTGCATGAGGGTTTAGGTGCGGGACGCTCTGTTTCACAGCAGACTGATGGAAAAACCCCTTCGGTACTCTCTAATGTGGGCTTTTTCTGGGTTACAAAAAGAAGGAAAGCACATCTAGGACGGGCAATTCACTTGGGCTTCCAAAACCATCTCCAAATTGAGAACTCGAATCTAAAACCATGCAGCCAAAATTTTCCTGGTGGATGTGTGTTGTATTGCTGTGAGATTTGTAATTTTGTACCAATATTGGCGACTTTGTATCGTGTGTTTCACATGGGGTCCAAGTGTTTTCTTTGTCATTGTAATATTGTACTTTTTATACAGCGTTTGTGTTGATTTTCTCTTCGTGTGTGCTGTGGCGCCATTTTTCCGTCCTTTGGTTTTACGGACTGCAGGCACAAAACACTTTAAACCGTTCAGACTTCCAAACTCTTCCGCCGTCTGAAGGAAAAGCTTTCCGAGTATCAGCCAATGAGAAGCTCCCTTTACCTGAGCCTCATTATGCACTGACCAATCGCTGACGGGCAGGAGGAGAGGAGGCGGAGTCAAATCAGCTGATGTTGTTCATATGGTAGCTATCAGAATATCTGCCACCAGTTTATGTGCTCCGGTCGTCCGTTTCAGGACAGGAGATCGTTTATATTGGCAAGGCAATAACATGTTTATGTTATATGAGGTTTTGTGTTGCTTATTTCATGCTGTGTGACCTTCACGCTGAAGGTTATCATGTCTCTTGTTGTGTGTAGTTTCAGAAAGATATATACTTTTTGTTTGTGTGTGTGTGTTTTGTGCCAGTTTTTGGACTGAAAACAAGAAAGAGAAAAAAACCCAAGTTTCTGTTTTTGAAGGACGGACCGTTGGGTGACATAAACTGGTGAATCTCACAAGCTTTACCATAACTTTGTTGCTGTGACATTGCGTAACGTATTCTAAGAATCTTTGTCTATATGGTGGAGTCTTGAATTTTATAAAAAAAAAAAAAAAAAGACAGAGTATCCTGCGTTATTTATAAAACATTTAAAAAGAAATATAAAGTTGTTTGATAGCTCTCTTTTTTGCAATTGTACCAAAAGTGGCTTAACTATGTGAAGTCAATAGCTTTTTTCTAGTGGCTAGGCGCGTCAAACTGTGGACTAGCGCGTGTGGTGTGATTTGTACTGGTGAGGTGGCGGTGTTGTTTACGACGTGGATGTGATGCTCTTATCTTCTGATTTCAGTCGAATGCGTGTGATGAGCGCCGCTTACCCAGAATCCCCTCTGAGTGTTTGTGCGCTCCATGTTAAGTGGACGGGACCGAACGCGAACGCGAGCGCAGGGAACTTCTGGGACGCACGGCCGCATCGCCTGCGTTTGAGTCCTTTTATGTGAGGTGTGATTTTTATATATTTTTGGTGTAAAATGTTTCTATGGTATATTATATTTGTTGGTGTTTTTTTCTTCTTTTTTCGGGTTGTTTTCTTTAAATGCCAGGGAAGTGACTCTGTCCGCACTGGTTTAAACCAGCTCTTCACGCTGCGACGCTGCTCAGAATATTACTTTTCTCAGCCTTTAAAACTAAGAAAGAGCTGTCCGAAAGGTTTCAGGACGCGTTCTGCATTTTTCTTTTTTTCAGCCAAATTGTTTCTCCATTAAGAGAAGAAGTCTAACTCAGAGCTGTTGTAATGCTGCGTTCACGCTTCTTCAGAATTACTGTAATTATTAGACTGTAATTATGTTACATTTCTGTCCATTCTCGGACTCTGAAATTGTTTTTATTGCAATGCACATAACTCTAAAAAATATGTAGTTCCTCGCCCACCTGATAAATCAGCAGTTTCTCTAGTTAAATTACAATATTAACTAGAAAAGACACTTTTGCATGGTCACAGAAATTT
Source organism: Cyprinus carpio (assembly GCF_018340385.1). Lineage (NCBI taxonomy): Eukaryota > Metazoa > Chordata > Actinopteri > Cypriniformes > Cyprinidae > Cyprinus > Cyprinus carpio. The sequence continues at coordinate 26,815,143 of NC_056582.1, forward strand.
TAATGAGTAGTTTGAGTCAATTGACCTTCCTCAGGATTACAAAACATATGAAAGTGTGAGCACTTCATTTAAACTGAGTGCAGTCAGCTGATAGTAAGAAATCACCATGCCTCCAACTGGCAGGAAAAAATTAAATAAATTAATTAAAAAATGTTTATAAAAATTCACATTCACAAAAAATACAAAGAAATAAATTTATTATTTAAATTGAAAAGTGTTTACAAAAATTCACATTCACAAAAAAGAATTTAAATAAAAATATTAAATCCAAAAATTCACGTTCACAAAAAATAAAAATAAATTTGTAATTCAAAAATGTTTACAAAAATTCACATTCACAAAAAATAAAAATAAATAAATAATTTAAATTGGAAAATGTAAAAAAAAAAATACGTTCACAAAAAATACAAATAAATAATTTTTTTATTTAAATTGAAAAGTTTTTACAAAATTCACATTCACAAAAAATTTTAAAGAAATAAATAATTTTAAAAAGTTTACAGAAATTCACATTCACAAAAAATAAAAATAAATAATTTCAATTGAAAAATTTACAAAAAAATAACGTTCACAAAAAATACAAATAAATACATTTATTAATTATTTAGATTGAAAAGTTTTTTTTACAAAAATTCACATTCACAAAAAATAAAAATTAATTAATTAATTAAAATTAAAAAAGTTTACAAAAATTCAAATTCACAAAAAATAAAAACATGAAAATAAAATATATTTATTACTAACAGCTGATTGTACTTAATAAAATGATGTTAAAAAATGATGTAAAAAAAAAAATGTTTTGTGAGCCTAGGAAAGATTATTGACCAAAATGTTGCTCATTAAAATTTCTATGATTATGCATACTTGATTTTATATATATATATATATATATATTTTTTTTTTATTTTTATAATGCATGTAATGCTACAATGAATCCATGTGTTGCTTTGTTATTGATAGGGTTGCAAAGGGGTGGAAAATATTTGGTCAATTTTCTGAAACTTTCAAAAAAACATCCCAGACACTTTCCAGAATTTTTCTGGAAATGTTCTGCTCTTTTGTAACCCTACCTGTTGATGACAGTGATAATCTTCATCAGTATATTGATTTAGCTCTACATGCTCTCACAAAATACTGAAGCGTTTATAAAATGCATCATAAGTGCACGACTAGAATCCAAATGATTTAAAATCTAAATATCTAAATATGTCGCAGGAGCTCAGATTTCGCCTGTTTTTACATGACGTCACAAAATCTTTTGTAAAGATGTGAGGGTATATGTTACTCAGAAGCTGATAGTTGCAGTAATTGCGAGCATTAACGCTCAGATAAATGATTTATTACAGCACAAAATTCTTTCTCGTTTGGTCTGATCTCGTAACAATCTGAACATGATTCGAAATTCTGATCAATGATTTTTCTCCAGTGATTTCTCCCTGATCTGATCCGATCCGCACTGATCTGGCATTTTAAGAACGGATTCGTTGTAGATGTATTTGTACGACTGGGTTTTTTATTCTCGATGTAAATCAACAGAAGTATCTTCCTCTGACGGCTAATCTGTGAAATCGTTTCGTAACCAAGTCTTCGGCATTGCTTTCGTAACCAATGGTAGCGTTTCTCTCGGCTGTGAGGTTTTGTGGCGTTTCTATAGGCGATGTATCGAACGGTTCTGAAGACAAACAATATTCTAGCTTCCTCACAGACGATGATGATGATGATGATGTGATTGTCGTAGCGTGTCGTGTGTCAGGTAGCACTACTGCCCAATAATGAGGCTCCTGATCCTCTGGTGAACTCTTCCACGAGGAGCGGCTCGCTCACGTTTGTTGTCGTTATGGTCGTCGTGGTGACACGTGTTAAAAGTGAACTATATGCAAATCAGCTGGCGGTAGGGAGGGGTCGCGACCTCTCGGTAGGAATCTAGTTTTCTGTCCTTGAAGTTGTGGTCTGTAAATAATCGCAGCGATTGACGATGAGCGCTAGATTTGCTCTGAACCCGAGCGTTTAGTTTCATTCGAATCCCTGTCAGAAACACTTCTCAACACTGAACAAAATCCTTCTCCTACTTAGTGCTGTGTCTTTTCCTGTACAAACACACATCACTATGGAAGAAAAATTTAAACATTTTGATATGTTTTTTGGAAAATAATAAGAGCAGCCAATGGTGTCAGAAAAATGTACTTTATTTAAAGGAAAAACAAGATTTTTTAATTCCCTTTTGGCAGATATTGTTTCTTGTTTTAAGCATAAAATCACTTAATTATTTTTTTTTTTTCAGAAAATAAGATCTAAACATTTTTTTTAACCCATTGGAAGATATATTTTCTTGTTTTATGCATAAACTTACTAAATTTTCATGCATTTTCCAGAAAATATGGCTCAAAATCATAAGTTAGTAATAATACTAAAATGAGTAATGCTTAAAACAAGAAAAAAATAAGGTCAAACTTTTCTTTTTTTCTTTTTTTTTTTAAATAAGACTTAAAATCATAGGTGACTTTATGTTTGAAACAAGACTAAAATCAGCTTGTTTCTCCTTAGATTTTTTTAACAGTTGTTTTCTTGTTTTTAGCATAAAGTCACATAATTTTATAAGCATTTTTCAGAAAACAGGACTTAAAATCTTTATGAATTTATGATTAAAAAAAGGACAAATATCTGTCACGAGTCAGAAAAATCAACTCAATTCAAATAAAATAAAAAACAAATTTTTCATTCCCTTGTTTTAGGCAGAAACTCAACTGATTTTTATTTTTTAAAAAATAATGTTTTTCATTTTAATTGATTTCTCGCTTAAATACAACCGAAGGAGTCAGGAATTATTTATTTATTTTTTCCTCTGAATGAAGTAGATTTTTCAGACTTCTTTAGCAATTTGTTCTTGTTTTAATCATAAACTCATTTTAATCAAACTCTTCATTTCTCAGGTTTATAATTGATTTTTGTTTTTGGAATTTTTTTTTATTTTGATTTGGGTTGGGTTTTGGTTTTTTTTAAATCACTCCGCTCTCTAACAGTCGTTGGTCATTAATGCAGGTGTTTGTGGTGATTGATGGAGGTCAGCGGAGCGCGGTCATCTGTTGCCGGGCAAAGCCTGAACTTCCTTTGAATCCTTGGCTTTGTCCTACTTCTCCCGCAAACTCTCAGGCTTCCACATTATCTTGACTTTTATTCGTTCTTGTCACGGCCCGATGTGTTTCTGCTCGTTCTCTCTCCCGGGCCTCGTGGGACGTGCATTAAGACGTTTCATTTCAGGTTGAAGAAAGAAAGCCGAGTGTGGGATGTTGTTCAGAGTTGATTTGTGCTGTTCGCCGTCAGGAAAGGTTTCAGTCGTTAGCTCTTCATCTGCTGCTAAACGCATGGGTTTCAGTGACTTTTACAGGACTCTGATCAATAAAACCAGGAAAGAGCATTGTTTATGTTCCCTAAAGGTGATATAACATGATTTTAGACGCACTTCAGCTTCTTAATATTCTCAAATCAAACTTTTTCCCCCCTTTTGTGACTCAAAAGCTCTCGGTCAGAAATGTCAAGCTATAAATTGCTGTGGATTTTTTTGTCTAAAAAAGAAAATGATTTGTTCTGTTGTTTTTCTGTATGGGGTGTATTAAATTAAGATATCATAGTTCTTCGTATGGGAAATATAGATACCGTGAAAGTCCATTTAATTGTAAGTATTTATCAACTAAGTTATTGTACTTTTGCAATTTGTAGATAAGTAATATATTGTATTGGTATATAACGATGAACTTAACTGTATCAGTCAGTCTGGGGCGTCTTTAATTTATTGATGTATATACTGTATGTTTGTTGATATACAGCTTACTTTATTTTGTATATGACTAATAAATACATTTAGAAAAGAGGCTGGTTTGAAGCGTTTTTATGTGTGACGAGCGTGGCATTAATGACCTCGTTTAACATGCTTAAGAAATATTCCTGCCTTTTTTAGGTGTGCCACGAATAGCATTGCCACATTTTATTTTATTTATTTTTTTTGTTTTGAAGTGTTTTTAGAGAGACAGAAGGAAAGAAAGAAAGGAAGGTAGCAGCTGACCTAGTTTGAAGCAGCTCTCGGCGGCGTATTTTTGGCCTGACATTAGTAAAACACGACCGAGTCATGAGGGACGTCTGTGTTTACGGCCATGTTTCTGACCCTCTCTGATGTCATTTCCTCTCTAGGGTCCCTCATCTTCATCTTCATCAGTGTCTTCACTCTTCTAATAAATCACCACCGGTGTGGAATCAGAAAATGCTCTCATCAGTGCCAATATATTTATCAAAATAATTATTTCTTTTATAGACCTTTCCATATATATATATATCGATATATATAATATATATATATATATATATATATAATATATATATATATATATATATATATATAGATATATACATACAAACTAAAAATAATATTATAAAATTAATAGATAAAGAATATATAGAATTATAGAAAATGTTTTTTCCAAAATAAAATGATTGTAGGACTCATGTTATTTACAATAATCATATTTCTGACTGATTTTAAATCAAGCATTATAATAGCATCTGAATCTTGTCTGCTGATTGGTTTAGTTTTTAGATTATTTAATTATTATTTATTTAGTTTAAAGGAGCCATGTGTAATGTCTGGCAAAAAAATCAAGTCATACTCCACATTCCATACCAGATGGGGTCAGTATTCCTCAATAAAGTGAATTGGTCTACTCTAGAGAGTACAAACGGAAACGGCATAGTCTCTATCCCGCCCCTACCTTCACAACAACCCTAGAGCAAGCCGAGCTAATAGACGTTTTGCCTCCATAGGAACGTTTGGGTGATGTCAAGAGTGATTTTGACATGAATCTTCCAGCTACACCCCTCACCTTTCCAGTGAATAGGGTCATATTCGTTTTGTTCATATTACATTTGGTTATATATACACATTATTCAAATTAATTACTTTGACAGACGCATTCTGTCAACATCACTGGTCACATCAGACAGCTGAATATAGTGAGTGAAACCCTCTGCAAATAACCAGAGCTGCCAACTCTCAATGCATTCACCGTGAGACACACGCAATCGACTCTTTTCACACGCTTTCAAAAGCTTGACCGCTCTGAATATAAAGTGAGTGCGCGCGCGGCCGGGGCGCTCTCCCTCTCTCGCTCTCTCTCTCTCGGGTTCATTATCATCGAAGACATTTCAAGCTTCTTAGGTAATGTTACATTTTAGCATCAGCTTGGGTAGAGACGGGCTTTGGTAGATAACAGGTGAAAACCGGATCGGATTCTGTGGGTAGTTATAGCTAGCTAATTATCAAACGCAGCTACGGTTAGCCATCGCTAACATTAGCACGTTTTAATATCGAACAGCCTTTGATACATTTCTATGTTATAACTTCCCGAAAAAATACGAAAACATATAAAACAAACTTCTAGCGAAATACTAAACAGCATCTTTACTTTACCAATCCAAAATAAATGTTGCAAGTTCGGAGTCGAACCTCATTTCTTTCAAGTCCATCAGTTGTCTACAGCGATGGAAAGCAGTGCCGATGTTTACCGTCTGGTTTCGGCTCCTTTTCTTTAATCGGATTTGATTTGTGATTCCGAGCGCGGTTGTGTCCCTGTAGCGGTGGTGGTGGTAGGTGTCTCTTGCCAAGGGTTTCAGCCATTCCTTCCGCTCTCTTCCCTGAACTGAAATGAAGTAGTGGGCTGTAACCTTCCACACGATTGACATCAGCCTTCAAGTACGGCCCACAAGCCGTGCGAGTTATTCGTGTATTGCAGGTTGGCTGGTGGTTATGTTGCCGCGCATACCGCCTTCCCATGGCCGAAACTGGTATTACGACACCTGTCGGGCCGTGGCTAGTAATGCTAATGCTAATTAAGGTTGATATCTCTGCAGCACTATAACTTGACATTTTTTTAATGACATCATCGCCCTTATTTCTTCTCATTCTTTTGAATGCGTGTAGGTCATTTTTTGGATATTTTTACCTCATTTTTACACATGGCACCTTTAAGCTGTGAATATTTGACATTATGTATTTGAAACATGTTTTCAGAAAAATGTCTTTTTTTTTGTAATATTTCCTGAACGCACTTTGGTACTAGTAAGTTTAATTTTTTTATTTTATGGCTAATAAAGATGTGATATATATATATATATATATATATATAATATATATAATGGTTTATGTATGCTGCTTTTTAATAAATCTTCAATCTAAGAAAATTATATCAATTTTTTTTTATATTTCTGAACTCAGTTTAGTACTTATAACTTCCATATAAATTTCTATTTTTTAAATTAAATCTGAATTAAATCTTTAGAAGAATGAAGTATTTTCTTCTGATTGTTTGTGAAAAGACAGAATTAAATGAGATTCTGAGATCCCAATTTTATCCTCAATGTCTTTTACAGAGTTTGCTCTGTTCGTACAACCCTGAGTACACACTGCTATACACACTGATGTTAACACACTGTTATATCATTATAGTGCTGCTGATGATTATAATATCAGTTTGTGATAATCAGAGCTGCGCGCATGTGATCTTGTAATACCGTCATCATCCCCTCATCCGGGTCTCCTAGGGGGCGCTAGAGAGACTTGCCCGCTAACACCTCAGCGCTTGAACGCGCGCGCGTCAGGACGTTCAGTAAAACGTGGACTGGATAAGAATCTGCGGAGTGAGATTAAAATAAATTTTCCCTTACTGACAGCTAAACCGAGGGTATGTGATAGAATAATATCTTGAATATTTATTACGATATTGAAGGCCTTATACGTTTGAGTTGATGTTTGAATTTTTAAACAGAGCTGCTGCTTTGCTGAGTCCGGATTCAAATCTACTGAGCGGAAGCGGAAGCGCTCGAGTGTAAACAGACTCTGTAGCTGAACTTTAAAGAGACCAAGCCTCTTTTTATTTGTGATCTACTGTCTCAGTCTAAATTACACTCACACTGGGGTTTGAGGAAGACAAACTAACTACAAATAGAATAATAATAACAACAGTGACACAGTAATAGTGATATATTTGTAGAACAGTTTTACACTGTAAAATAAATGAAAATGAATATTTCATGGGTATATTGTTATTGTTTTAACACTACAGCAGGGACATCCAAACACTTCTTTCCTAATTTCTTCACTTGAAGAGAGATGTTTAGAGTCTGGAGTGTGGTTTAAAACCTGTAGCTGTCAGTAATTGATGCTGCACTTGAAGCTTTTATATTCTGAAGGAAACTCCAGCTTCAGTGAAAAAAGGCTTACAAAAACCCCCCTCACTACAAATCTAGAGAAAACGCTGTGAAGATAAGCAGAACTGCTGTCTGTTTGTTGTTTCCCAAACGCGCATCTAAACTCTCACAGCAGTGAAATAAAGGAGCTGACTGCATTCATTCAGTGTGAAGCAAGCCCATCTGAACCGTCTGAACCTGAAATATTTTAAGCCAGAAGAAGTGTTTTAATGATTGTGTGAGCATCGTAAGTGATTAACTCTGGGGCTGTTCTTTATGTGTTCTGGGCTGCAGTCGTCTGCGCAGACGCAGAAGGATCAGGAGACGGCTCTCTGACGGAGGAAGAGCGGCAGACAACAGCAGGAACTACTGCAGGTGGAGCAACAAACTGGCCCACAAGGTCATGGGTTCGATTCTGAGAGGAACTGTATAACATGTATACCTTGAATACAGATGAGAGTGACTTTCGATAAAAGGCGTCTGCTGGATGCCATGCATGTAAATAGAGTGTAAATCACTGTAGACACAGCATCAACAACTTTTGTGATCCTCAAGTAACATTTGTAGAGATTGTTCCATAGCTGTGAAAACTGATTTCTGCCATTGGGTAAAAAAAAGATCTCTGCCTTTTTATATCACAATTATGACACAATTATCAAATTTTTCTATTATTATTATTATTATTATTTTTTTTTCAATCAATTCTGTATTTGTATCTTGCCCTTTCGAATTAATACCACAAAATTAAAATAAACAATTTTAGTTGTGAATAAAGCTCATTCTTATAAGATATATACTCAGAATTTGCTAAATATATAGTCAGAATTGAGAGATGTAAACTTAAGAATAATGAGACATTAACTCTGAATTATGAGACACGAACTCTGAATTATGAGATATAAAACTCTGAATTATGAGAAATGAACTCCTGGAATTATGAGACAGGAACTCTGAATTATGAGCAATGAACTCTGAATTGAGACATGAACTCTGAATTATGAGAAATGGGGGAACTCTGAATTCTGAGCCATGAACTCTGAAGTATGAGAAATGACTCTGAATAAATGAACTGACCTCTGAATTATGAGACATGATGAATTATGAGGCAAACTCTGAAGTATGAATTAAACCTGATTTTTGCAAAATATAAAGTCAAATGAGAGATGTAAACTTAAGAATTTGAACAAACTGACTTTATGGAATTAATCTCTGAATTATGCGATATAAACTGATTTAGCAAATTGAAAGTCAGAATTGAGAATGTAAACTTAGCATTAGGAGACGAACTCTGAATTACGGAGATAAACTCGACCTTATGAGAAATTAACTCGGAATTATGGGGACAAATGAACTCGGGTTAGGAAGACGATGAAGACTCTAGATTACTTGAAGAGATAAACTGAATTATGAGATATGAACTCCTGGTCAAGGACATAGACTCTGAATTGTGAGATATGCGACTCTGAATTATGAGATATGAACTCTTAATTATGAGATAATGAACTATGACTTGAAGACATGAACTCTGGGTACTCAGATATGAACTATGAGTATGAATTATGAGATATGAACTCGGAGTTAGAGATATGAATATGATATGAGAGATAAACTGAATTATAGAGATACTCTGAACTGTGAGACATTAACTGAGATTATAGAGATAAACTGACTTATGAGATAAGAACTCTGATTGAGACATGAACGCTGAATTATGAGATATAACCTGAAATTATTAGATAGGACTATGAATTACATTAGATAATTGACTATGAATTGGACATGACCTCTGAATTATATATATGAACTCTGAATGAGACATGAACTCTGAATTATGAGATATGAACTCTGAATTATGAGATATGAACTAGGATTGAACATGAACTCTGTGATTATGAGGCATGACTCTTAAATTATGAGATATGCCCCTGAATTATGAAGATATAAAACTGATTTAGTGCAAAATTTAAAAGTCAGAATGTTGAGAGATGTAACTTAGAATTATGAGACGAACTCCTTTGGGGTATTACGAGAGATAAACTCAGACTTAGAGAAATTAACTCGAATTATGAACATGAAATCTGAATTATGAGACATGAACTCTGAATTATGAAAGATAATCCTGAATTATGAGATATGAACTCTGAATTGTGAGACATGAACTCTGAATTATAAAGAGATATGAACTCTGAATGTGAATATGAACTGGAGTTATGGACATATAGAACTATGAATTATGAGACATGAACTCTGAATTATGGAGATATGAACTATAGAATGAACTCTGGTGCATGAGATATGAACTTATGAGATTATGAGATATGAACTCCTGAATTATTGAGATATGAAGACTATGAGATTATTACTGAGACATGAACTCTGAATTTGTGATATATAAAATGCAGACTTTAAGATATAAGCTCTGATTTATGAGAAATTAACTCAGAGTATAAGATATATACTCCGACTTATGAGATATGAACTCTGAATTGGGAGCATGAACTCTGAATTATGAGAGATAAACTGAATTATGAGATATGAACTCTGAATTGAGACACTTGAACTCACAGGATTATAGATCACGAACTCTGAATTATGAGAGATGAACTCTGAATTATGAGGATATGAACTCTGATTATGATAGACATGAACTCTGAATTATATGAGATACAAACTCTACTCTGAATTATGAGAGAGAAACTCTGAATTATAAAATATAGCTCCGATTTATAATGATATGAACTCTGAATTATAAGATATAAACTGATTTTTTACAAAATATAAAGTCAGAATGAGAGATTTAAACTTAGAAGTATATAGGAACATGAACTCTGAATTATGAGAGATAAATATACGTTAGTTATGAGAGAACAAACTCAAGGCTGCAAGAGAGAAACTCTAAACATCTGAGATATGCAATTCTGAATTGACGACATGAACTCTAGATTATGAAGGCATAGAAACTCTGCATTTGTGAAGAGATAAACTCCGACTTATGAGATATGAAATCAGAATGATGAGATATTAACTCTTCTGAGTATACTTGACATGAACTCTGAATTATGAGATACAAACTCTGAATTATGAGATATAAACTCTGAATTATAAGTCTACAAACTCCTGAATTATGAGATACAAACTCTCCTGAATTATAGAGATATAAACTGATTTTAACAAAATATAAAGTCCAGAATTGAGAGATGTAAACTTAGACTGAATGAGACACTAAACTCCCACTTTATGAGAAATTAAGGCGGATATTTGAGATATGAACTCTGAATTATAGAAGAGATAAACTTTGAATTATATGAGATAATAACTGAATTATGAGACATGAACTGAATGGAAAATTAATGATGTGAATTATGAGATATAAACTGAATTATGAGATAATATACTCAATTTAAGAATCATAATGTCTTGATTTTGTGACATAAGCAGACTTTAGATATAAACTCAGATTTTTTTGAGAATAAATTGAATTATGAGATATAAACTTAGGTTATGAGATGTAAAACTCTGAATTATGATATAAACTGAATTATGAGATATTAACTCTGAATTGCGAGATATAACTTAGAATTGCAAGATATAAATGCATAATTGTGAGGAAAAATTCTGAATTGTGAGAATTGTGTCACAATTACCTTTATTTTTTTATTCCGTGATCAAAACAAGCTTTCATACAAAGCAGCTTCAACAGTATCAAACGAGCAGAGTATTAACTGTTGATTAATGCTGTTACCTTCACCCCCTCCAGCAGAAGGAGTTAAGAACAGCTGATGTGATCTCTAAACGACTCGTTACACACGCTGATTTGACCTGCCGGTTCCTGTTCCCGAGTCTCTCGCTGGCTGATGACCAGACACCACAGGTCAGGCCTGGAAATCACCCAAGGATGTAGGAATGTTTCCTTTCAGTTTCTAGCTGCAGCGTGTTTCTCCTTCAGGTCCTGTCTCGACTGTTGTATTAATTATTATATGTGATGTATGCATGGAACAACCTTTAATGAACGGGTAATAGTGTTCTTGTCTTTAATGAGTGTCTGGTGTGTGTTCACATGTAGGAAGTGACACGAAGTGAGGATAAGTGTGTTTAGTTCATAGCGGTGCTGAACAAGCCTGTATCTGTCTCGAAATTCTTGTCGTCTCATTGACCTTGTGTGTCTGCATGCTCTTATTTCATCCACACTCTCTCTCTCTGTCCTGCTTTCATTTGTATTCTCTCGCTCTCTCGTTTTAAAGTGTTTTATTGGCATGGCAGGATTCTTTCTGTTGCCAAAACAATAAAAACTGAATCACAGAAGATGAACTCAACGACACTACTTTTTTTTTTTTTTTTTTAAAGGCTCTTCTGCTCACCCCACGGCTGTGTTTATTTTATTAGAAATACGAGTTATAAATAATGAAAATATTATTAGAATGTAAAACAGCTGTTTTTCTATTGAATCTCTGTATAAAAAGTGTAACTTTAAGTTCTGTGATGTGCAGCTGTATTTTCAGCATCATTAACTTCCAGTCTTTCAGTGTCACACTTGATCTTCAGAAATCATTCCTAATATGAATGATTTTTTGCTGCTCAAGAAACAGTTCTTTCCTTGGGATTATACATCAATCTGTTGAACACATGCGTTGTGTGCCTGCCTGTGCTGCCCAATATTTTTGTGGAAACTGTGATACCATTTTTATTTTTCAGGATTCACAGATGAAGTTAGGAAAGTTCAAAAGAACAGCATTTTTAGTTAAATAGAAATCTTTTGTAGCATAAAATGTTTGTTACTGTCACTTTGTGATAAATTGAGATGCACTCCTGTGAGGAATAACAAGTATTAGCCTATGTTTCTTTACAAGTCTTAAAACTGTGTTCCAACATTGATAATAACTCAAAAGATGTTTCTTGAGCGCAAATCATCATATTAGAATGATTTCTTGAAGATCAGGTGACACTGAAGACTGGAGTAATGATGCTGAAAATACAGCTGCACATCCTAGAAATAAATTACACTTTTTAACAGGATTCACACAGAAACACGTTGTACATCTAATAATAATTCAACCCTATTTTTACTGTATTTTGATAATCTAATGCGATCCTTGATGCAACAAAGAGACTTCATTTTCAGCAACATGCAAACATTCTAAATCTGAACACGTTACTACTGATCATCGTTGTATGTGTTAATGGTTGAGTGATTGATATGTGTTGTAATCTGTCTCTCTCTCTCAGTCTTTAGCGGAGTGTGTCCTTCACGTGTCCAGGCGCAGGCTCACGTCTGGAGGACACACTGACCTCCATCTGTCTGCACACACAACACCTCACAGGGACACACCCACCACCCACCACACACACCACTGTTTCCTATCATCCTGGGTTCACTCCAGGCATAATGGTTTTTCTATCCCCTTCCGCTAAACCTGCAGGCATTGCTAGATTCTCAAACACTTCATACTGCATGATTTATAAGCTTGTTTTCTCATTATCCCCACAAAGTCAGAACTGACTGGTATTACTAGACTTGTGGGGACAGTTGATCATATGCACAGTTACTTGCTGGTTTTAGAGAAGCCAGCTCAGTCTTTTCCCAGTCAGCTGGAGTGCCCTCACATAAATCCAGGCACAATCTGAGGAAAGTTTTGTTTGTCTAAGAGCACCCTTAGTCCATGAGTTCAGTTTTATGAAAGACAGGCGCCAGTGACCCCGTAAATCATTCCTGTGAGAGTGATGAGAAACGGCGGTGTGTCAGAATAGAGCTGTGCATTCAGTGATCCAGTAACACAAGTCTGTGCTGGGGAAAACAAGTCATGTGCTTTTTAAATTACATCAAAACATTTCAGAATATTGAAGCATTATTTAATTTTTATACTAACTTGTATTTAACTATATAGGTATTCAGATAATTCCTGTTAAAGGCTGTTGTCTGGGCTGAGTTATTTTTTTCTTTAAATGGAGTGACTTCCTGCCGTTTACTTTATACTTCAGTGCGATAAGAAATAATATTTGTTATAATATTTATTTTATACTAAATCAAAGAGTTGAGTGCTCCTCTGCGCCATCTGCTGGTTATAACCCTGATTTCTATTTTCATCTTAAAAACTCTTTATATTTTGCCAAGAGACACATTTTGGGACAATTCTTCATGTAGTCTTCATGAATGAAAAGTGAACCTTTAGTTGAAAAATAATAAAGGCTTTAAATTGTATAAGATTTTAAAAATGTGTATGGGTTTTGTTATCTATTCTACTGTCTGTAATGTTTTTATACAAAAAAAACTTGACCTTTAGTTGCACAAATGAACAATTACATTAATGATCGTGCTGCAGTGAAAAAAACACTATAAAATAATGGTGACTTACACACTCACACACACACACACACCCCTCAGACTGATACACACTCTCACACACTTTTTCCCCTCACACACACACACACACTGATACACACACACACACACACACACACTCAGACTGAAACACACTCTCACCACACACACACACACACACACACACACACACACACACACACACACACACACACACACCCCTTCCTACTCACACACAGACACACACACACACATACCACACACTGATACACACTCACACACACACTCTCGCTCACACACACACACCACACACACACACCCCTGATACACACACACACACACACAACACACTCAGACTGAAACACTCCACTCACTGAAGAGAACACCGAAGACTCGCAGACCACACACACAACAACGACCGCCAAACTAACACACAACGAAAACACACACACACAGTTAAGGTTAAGTTTTTTTATTATTGCTGAGTGATTAGTTTTGTTTTTTCATTTTTATAAATTTATTTGGGGGTACCAAAATCAAAATATTCGTAATTTTTTGGTTATTTCTATTAGGATATTTACACTATTTCGCTTTGGGTTTTTATATTTATTCGTTATTGTTTTTTTTTTGGGGGGGAGATCCATTCTTTTATTATTTTTATGATTTGGATTTCTTATTTTATTGTTTTTCACCTCCCGATTAGATGTACATTGTTGTTGTACTATTTGTTTCCAGGGGTAGCGTTAAGCGGTGTATTTTTAGTTTTTGTGTTTTTGTGTTTCTGAAAGTCCCGCGGAGTTTTTTGGGAGACGCGCCAAATCGATCACATATCAGATTCAGGAACAATTGATTAGGACAATAGAGATTAGAGTTTTTTTAGGACTTTCAACTTGTTTTGGGTGTCGTGAGTCATAGCACATTAGGATATTCTTTGTGTAACTGGTTTTGGGGATTTTTAAAAAAAAAAAAAGCTGTAATAAATTGTGGTGCAGTGTAATGTTGTGGGATGTCAGTATACACACTGCGATCTGGATGTGAGATCTAATGAAGGGATGTTAAAGCATCATTCATGAGTTTGGTCTGTGTTTCAGGATAATGAAGTGAAGGATCCCTCACTGCTGCCACTATCCAGAAACTCACAGAGCTCAATCTGGCAGAACCACTCGTGTCATCATCAGTCGATACTCCTATCACACCCACAAGTCCCCACCCCCCCCAGCAAGAACCGAGCCTTTCCCAAGCTTTCGTCGAGTGCTTCATCTGAAGTGCCTGAAACAGCACACGCTAGTGACACCTGCTGTCAAACTCTGTAAATCAACAAACTTCTTTCTGCAAAAACAGGCATAAAAACACCTTTTACACCCCAAGGCAAATCAGTCTTCAACGTAGAATTATTAAATGGACTTTAAATATTAAAAACCATTGCATATGAAGTGTCTGTATATATGTGATTTAAATTTTTTTATTAATTGCAGTGCTTGTTTAGTTTGTTTTATGGAGAGCTTATCTGTAGAACATCAGTAAGAGACTATTAACTACTACTCATCCTGTTAATATACACAACATTAGAAATATCTTCAAACTGATTTCCCAAAGTTTTTAAGCTTCACATCAGGCTGATCTTAAAACTGATTGGCTTAATGTTCCATCAGCTGACAGGAAGCGTTTTCTCCGTCCAGTGAAGAGAAATGGAGTCCAGTGCCAAAGATCTGTCGAGTTTCAAAAATGAACTGCACTTTATATTATTGTCTTTAAACATTTTGCCAGTTATTTAATCAAGTTTTATATGCTTTTCTTGACATCTCTGTACATCTTACGGCTTCAGCAGGGTTTTCTTGCTGGTTTTGTCTTTGCACACTTGAATAAATGTGAAAATTGTTGTAATTTGTCATTTAAAACTAGATTTCAATTGATAATACAAAATCATATTTTCCCGAAACAATGTCAGAGGTCAATTCTGGGTTCATTTATACATGAATCTGTCAGTTATGAGGGGAAAAAAAATTTCAATATACTATACATGTAATTTTTTTCTCTGAATTGTAAGAAAAGTAATAAGGGGGGAAAAAAGCTCAAACTGTGGGATAAAAATGAGTTTTAGTTTTTTAAAAGCTGAAAAAATCTTTTTAAAATAAAAGTCAGAATTGTGGAGAAGAATTGTGTGTGTGTGTGTCACTTTGATTGTCTCATATAAAACTTGTAATAAAACAGAAAAGGAATTTCATGTTTGTTTGTTTTTATCAGAAATAAAAATTGGTTTTCCCAAGCAGGTTTGTGAACGCTGATGATTTTAATAATCTTAGATTTTTTTTTTTAATCTATTATTTAAAATGTTGAAAATGGGCTACTAGACAGAATCCTGTGTGTTGGGAAAATCTTTTCTTTAAAAAAAAAAAAAAAAACCTGAAACGAATGACTTTTAATAGAAAAACAAGACAACAAACATCCTTTTAAAACATATGTATATTTTCAGTTGTATAATGCTTACATATTCTTCTCATTTAAATAATCTAAATACAATCTGTGATGTTTGATTGACAATTTACAAACAGCTTGTGTTGATGACGTCTGAAGTCCGGAATCACGAGGTCCTGAACCGAACCCGAAGAGCAAAGCAACAGTGATCCAGGAAATAAATAGTGAGCAGATGAGCTGGAGAGGTGCTGCGTGTCGAGTTTGCGTATGACAAACCCACTGTCTCGCATACTGCTCTGTTTCTCAGGTTTAAACACGGACAACACAGGAGCACAACATTCACATCAAACCGCTTCCTCCTGGGGAAAGCATACTTCCTGCTGTCTGTCGTCAGCTTCTCAGTACTTTACAGAGCTGAACGACTCTGTCCCGACAGACACTTTCTGTGATATTTAAAACATCCAAACACAAACAAAGACAAAAACAGCGCGGTCATATTTCACCCCAAAACCAACAGAAAATCAAAACTCCTTTTATGACCATTAAAAAGGTTTGCCAAAAATATAAATTAATTTATGCATAAAGCCAATTTATTTGCATAAATTATATATATATAACTTTTAAAAGTATCAAAAATAATTCAATTTTTTTTTTTGCATAAACTAATATTATATATATATATATATATATATATATATATATATATATATATATATATTATATATGAAAAAATATTTTAAAATATATATCTCCGTATGTGTGTTTTTATACTGTATATATAAACACATACACACACACATATATATATATATATATATATATAATCTCATTATTTGAATTACATTTATAGTACAATTTTAAAAAAAAACCAAAATTATTAACAAAAATTTTTTTGGGATTTATATGTATTTTATGCAAATAAACTAATATAAAAAAGGTATGAAAAAAAAATAAATTATTTTGATACTTTTTTTTTTTTTTTTTGCATGAACAAATAATGAAAATCCCCTGAGGGAGTTTTGAATTTTTACTTTTTTTCCATGTCTGAAATGGAATGAAATATGACTTTCTTCATATGCAATAAAAAAAAAACAGATTTGTAATGATGGTCATCTTTTGCGATCAATCATGTGACATCAGCAGGAAGGGGCCCGAAACCCCCCGGGGTTCCCGGGAAACCTTTATTTCCCAAAAATCAATACAAAATTAAATATGAAAACCCAGAATCCCAGTGAGAGGGGTATGATTGAGGTATTTGGTTCAGAACATTCTCTTTAATTCATCTATTATGTACAGCAGGTGTTCCTTCTCTCTCCCACACACACACACACCTGAGCACAAGGGGGGGGCTGAAGGCATTATGGGATGTCTGAGACAGCTGGCCCCGGGCCGGGCCAGGCCCGGGCGGGGGCCGGTCCGGCACCGTGGGTCAGTGGCGGACCTCCATCAGGTGATGGTCAGCGGGGGAGCACTAGCACCTGCTGGCCCTTTTGCCGGGAACACCCGCCGGGCCCGGCCCGGCGTTTGGGGTCGGGCCCGTGCCCAGACTCTCCGCTGCCCAGACTGACACGCCCGGCTGGGCGGGGTTCCCCACTTTGATGGGCCCAGAGACAGACTGCCTGACACGAAATTCGGGGCACAGAGAGTCATGACTCATGAACCAGAACTGATTCCCACACAGAAACCTCCCTTTATGACCAACCAACAAAAAAGAACAAGCCCCGGGCTGTGGTTTACAGTGGAATAACAGCTAAAGGGCCCCCGGTTTGGACCCAACCAAGCATCCGATACACAGTAAAGGGTTTTACGAAAAAAAGAGCAAATAAAGTGTATTGATATTAATAAAAACAGTATTCTTCCCCCAAAAAAGTAGTTCCTCAGAAAAAGTTTGGGGTTAAAACAAAGTGGTTGCTGAGCAACACACAGAAGTAAACAAAGATGTTTGTTACTTTTAATTTACAACGCTTCAAACGGGCTCACCCAATGAATCAACACGGAACCTCTGTTTTAAAATTTAAAGTTCACTTGAAGAAATGATGACAGAAAAAGTAGCATGTTTCCCAAATTAGAAAAAAACGATGATTTTAATGTTTTATGTTATATCAGATCATCAAGAGTTTTTTTATGTTTAATTTAACCAGAAAGTTTTTTTGTGAGAACTAAAAAAAAAAAAAGAGAAGAAAATTATTTTTAAAATATACAAAATAAATAAAAAAATTGTGTTTAAAAAATTTAATCACATCCAAAATAAGTTTTTTTTTGTAATTATGTGTGGTTTTACTGTTATTTATTATTTATATATAAATAAACACAATGCATGACACATTTCAGAAAAAATGTTTTTGAGTCTGAGCCAAAAATAAATATTGCATTAGATCCCAAATTTTATTGCATTAAAAATATTAAAATTTAAATTGTTTTTTAAAGATTAAACTAAAAAGTACATAGAATTTTTTGTAATTTTTTTAAAAAAATTTTTAAATCAAAAATGTCTAATAATATATTTTTTTATTTTAATCCAAAAAAGCTTAAAACAAATATATTTTTTAAATAAAAATATTAAAATAAAAAATATATAATAAAATATTAAATTTTAAATATATATTATTATTATTTTTTTAATAATATATCAATTTGAAATGAAAATATGCTTCAGTGGCATGTTTTTCCCTCCTCTTATGATGTCATGATGGGCCAAAATCAAAGGCCTGCTTTGGGCATCGATGGCAAAATTGACGGCCAACTCAAGCAGCAGAGATTGAGTGTCTGATTCAGAAGCAGAGCGCATGGTGGTGTCTGACCTGTGTCCGGTGGGATGACGGGGCTGGCGTGGTGTGGCAGGTACTTGAACAGACGGATGCTGGGAAACGGCAGGTGACCCGCGAACAGTGGCATGACCTCCATGTGAACCTTGTGTGTCGCCATGGCAGCCACCGGCATGGAAACGACCCCTGAACTCTTCCCGCACACCGCCCAGTTACTGTTGTTATCAATCACTGCAGACACACACACAGGTAATCATCTCATTATTAATTATTCACTACAGGAAAACATCCTTACATTATCAAAACAATATTAAATAACTTTACAGTACAACAGCATTATAAAAAACGCATTATATTATTGTTTACATTTTTAATAATAGTAATAACAACATCATTATTATTTTAATAGTCATGGATTAAAAAAGCTTGTGTGTTTCAATTCAAATAAGTATTCGCAGATGCAAGACCTTAAATGCCTTAAAGACCAAAAATATTAATTTACACTGAAATTCTGTTATGCAACACATATATCAGTGCTGAGCAATGATTAATCACATCCAAAATAAACGTTTTCTTTACATAATATATATATGTGTACGTGTATGTTTACAAAACACACACCATATAGATTATGAAAAATATATGTTAAATATTTATATATAATATAAAATATAAGAATATAAATATATATGTAAATATTTTCAAAATATTTACTGTGTTTGTATTTAAATATACATAAAAATATACACAGTACACATATTATGTAAACAAAAACTTATTTTGGATGTGATTAATCACGTTTAATTGCTCAGCACTAATATAAACACAAATAAAAAAATATAAAATATACAAAAATGCAATGTTCTCAAAACTCTGGCAATTTGATAATACCTAGAATATCAAAGTCAACTGTGGGCGGCAGATCCTTTTCCTATTTAGCACCCAAATCTGGAATAACCTACCTAACATTGTTCGGGAGGCAGACACACTCTTGCAGTTTAAATCTAGATTAAAGACCCATCTCTTTAACCTGGCTTACACTTAACATACTAATACACTTCTAATATCCAAATCCGTTAAAGGATTTTTAGGCTGCATTAATTAGGTAAACCGGAACCGGGAACACTTCCCATAACACCCGATGTACTTGCACATCGTTAGAAGAAGGCATCTAGCTCATATTAGTCTGTTTCTCCTTATTCCGAGGTCACCGTAGCCACCAGATCCAGTCTGTATCCAAGTCAGAGGGTCACTGCAGTCACCCGGATCCAGTACGTATCCAGACAAGGTTTTTTCTCCATTCTGTCACTGATGGAGTTTTGGTTCCTCTGGCTTGCTTAGTTGGGGACACTTCATTACAGTGATATCATTGACTTGATTGCAAATTTTGCACAGATACTATTTAATCTGAATTTGAGTGCATGACATATGAATTAATGAAAAATTGTTTTAACTGAAAATTGTTTTTGTTTTGGGTTTTTTTTTTTGACCAATTTTCCAATTTTATTTTAAAGTGTTTTGACTGATCGTATTTTTAAGAGTGCTATTTAAATAAAGGGACGACATCCCGGTGTGCCGCCCCCTCCCTTATACAGGAGTGGGGTGGCCCGGCCCGTCGGTGTCGTTCCTGTTGAGGCTGGGTTCAGAGACGCGTCGAGACCCCCTCCAGCCTGCGAGAGCCCCGGTGCGAATCCGTCTCCCCCGCCGGCCCGGATTTCTGCACACACACTCAACAGAGTTGACACCCCAAAACACGGCTTTTTTACAGTTATAAAAATGTCTTGAATTAAAATCATTTTTAATGCATTCTAATAGATAACTGCTTTTAAATGCTTATCACATAGTTTAACTTACAGACTTCACCGGATGTATCGTGCACTATGAAAATGTGTTTTTTTGTTTTTTTGCAAATACCCCCATATAATGTCAAATCCAGTACACACCTCAGATAGACTGTCTGCACTCACCCAAAAACTCTCCCGGTGAAGTGGATCTGAGGGTTTGGCGCCGGTCCCGGGCGTCGCGGACGCGAAGCCCAGAATCACAGTGCAGAGGCGGGGACCACCCCTCCACGCAGCTCCCCCACAGAACACACACGCTGCCTGAAAAACCAGCTCACACACAAACCCCACACACACACACACATTTTTTTAAATACTTTTACGTACATTAAATAATTTTTATTTTTTTAATTTTTTTCTAATAAAATTATAGTTAAAAACTCTTTTTTTTCTTTTAGTCTGAATTTTTTTAATTTTGGTTTTTGAGTGGTTTGGTTGTGTGTGTGTGTGGGGGTCTGATGTGTGTGTGTTTGTTTTGGGGGGTTTTTGTGTGTGTGGTGTGTGTCGTCTGTCTGTGTGGGGGTGTTTGTTTAGTGTGGTGTTGCTGCTGATGTGTGTGTGTGGTTGTTGTTTGTTGCTGTGGGTTTTGTGCTGTGGGTGGTGTGGTGTTGTTGATTTTTGTTGTGTGTGTGTGTTTGTTTTTAAAGGGGTGTGTGTGTGTGTGTGTTGTCTGGAGTGTGTGTGTCTGTTTAGTGTGTGTGGTTGTGTGTGTTGCGGGGGTGTGTGTGTGTGTGGTGTTGGGGTCTGTTGAGTGGTTGTGGTTGTGTGTGTGGTTTTGTGTGTGTGTGTGTGGTGTCTGAGTGAGGTTTTTGTGTTTGTGTGTGTGTGTGTGTGTGTTGTTAGTGTGTGTTTGGGTCTGTCTGTTTTGATGTGTGGGTGTCTGTCTGAGGGTGGTGTGTGTGTGGTTTTGTGTGGGCTCACGCTGTTTTTTAGTGTTGGAAGAGAGGGGCCATGATGGTGTGGTTTATTCTCAGTGCGTTTATTTGGGCGGGGAAATTAGTGTCCCAACTTTAAGACAAAATGGAGAACTTTTTGTTGGGATAAAAAACCCCACAGGAAACAAACAATCCATTGTTACTACAGCGGCTGTAAGAGGTGAGGGGGGGAGAGGTCACGAGGGGGCAGACCTCCGTCCTACAGACAGAGCGAGTGTTTGCCTTGAAGCACGTGGAAGGGGGAAGACCAGCGTGGAGTAAATGGACCAGGGGGCAGCGACAGACACCTGAAACACACACACCACACACACACCCACAAATATTTTTATTTTTTCCTTTTTTTAGATTTTTTTTTTTATATAATTTTTTTTATAAAAATTATTTTTTATTATTATAAGACTTTTAGGCCCCATTCATTTAATATTTTTTTCTAGAAACCTTAAAAAGGGAAAACCTCAAAATTTAATTTGAAAGTAATCCCCTAAAAAAAGGAAAAAAATATACAATATTATTGCCATTTTATATGGATTTTTAAAATGAATGAAAAAGTTTTATAAGAAGAAGAAAAAAGAAAGAAATCCTATCTAGATAAAGTAATAATATATATATATATATACACACACACACACACACACACACACTGTATATATATATATTGGAACAGCAAAGATGGAATTGTTTTGTTTGCTGTGAGGTCAAGAAATCTGTAAATATGATTAAAAGATGAATATGAGACAAAAAAATATTTTATTATTGGGTTATTCAACACATGTTTTACTAACTAAGAAGATCAGCACTTATAGAGTTGATGTATCTGTCTGTATCTGATGAGCAGCTGTGTCCTGTAGCATTCATTCTTCAGATAGTAAAAGCAGGGAATGTGTGGTATCAGTTATATCCAGAGTCTTGCATTCGATGACGACACACACTAACCAGGAGCTGACTTTGAGAGAAAAGCAAGCAATGCCAAAAGAAAAGAGGAAGTCAGTCAGAGCTATAGCAAAAACTGAGGGCATGGAGAGATCAAGAGTTCGGAGACCACCGGAGACATCAACAACCACCTGATCGACTGAGAAACAACAGCAGCTGATGACAGACAATCATTATGAGTCTGTAAAATCACGGTCAACCTCCAGGGGCGTACATGGCTGTCTCTGGAGCAGGCCCTCTCAGTTATAATAATGAGTTAATGTTTGATGGCAGCAGCAGGTGAATCTGGAAGGGTACAGAAACATCTTGGCTACCAACAGAGGAGAAAATGCCACCAGCGATCAGAAGAACTTTATCTTGCATCATGACAATGACCCAAAACACCCTGCAGGTTCACGTCAAGGACTTTATCAGGGTAAAGAAATGAACAGTCTTATCAATCTCAGATTCATATCAGATTGAATCATATTTACAGATGTCTTGACTTCACAGCAAACAAAGCAATTTTGTCTTTACTGTCCCAATACTAATGGATGTGCACTGTATATATATATATATATTACTTTATCTAGATAGGATTTATTTTTCTTCTTCTTCTTATAAATAGTAACTTTTTATCTTTTTATATTTTTATTAACTTTTAGTTTATTTTACTTGCTTTTTAAATAGTTTATTTTTATAAAGCA
>NC_056582.1:26839263-26843785 GCF_018340385.1 Cyprinus carpio
GTCAGTTACGTATTGCTGGCTACTTCCCTCACATAGAAACTGCCTCACTGAGCAGCAGAGAAAGTGACTTCTGCCTGCATGAGTGGCGTCCTACCTCTCTGTGTTCTGAACAATAGACTGAAAAAGTCTGGCCTGCTAGCACTCTCTCACGCTGCTGCTGTTGTGTGTGTTCACTCAGTAGTGTCTGGCGGCTCTTCTGCAGTCGCGGCTCTACAGGAAGTTTGGAGGATGCGGCTACAATGGAGCGGAGTCGAGCTTCCTGTGAGTATAGCCATGCCTTTTTTTTCTTCTTATTCCATGTGCAACTCTTGTGTTATAATTGTGCATTCTTCCTTTCTGCTTTACTGCCCAGCCTTTTTCTGGATGGGTGGGAGACCTCGGCTCAGCTCTGCTCTGATCTGATTCCTCCACACCACAAGCATCTGCTGCTTGTCATGACTCTTTGAACAACTACCAGTTAATGCTAAGGATAATGAAGAGATGCAGCTTTGAGTATAAATGTCTGAAAACATCTCACTTCACCGCTCGAGAGATGAAAAAGTGTGTGGCTCTCACTTCTTTTTCAGATATCACGCATTAGAAGCTGGTTATTGAAATGTTTTTTTTGGATGCAGATTTGTGAAAACTGGAAATGTTGTTCAGAATCTTATGCAAAGAGCTCCCAGTGTGAACAAAGACACATGCCAAACAGGCTATAAGTAGATCCATTTCAGACAGCAGCAACATATGCATTTAATCACTTCACTGAAGATGCTGAACAACTGTACTGTCAAAATGTTTTGAAACACTGTTTTTTTTCTTTGCTAGACTGTGCTGTATAATGTGTAATCCATGCGCTGCAGTTCCCTGCAGAAAAGGAGATTATTCCTGGCAGAATCAGGTGTTTTCCCTCCTACCCTGGCAGTATTTTCTCAGGAGACGGCTTTTATTTGCTCAGCAGTGGTTTGGTAAGACTGGTGAGGAGATTCGTTCATCCGATGCTGCTGTCATGGACTGGCTGCAGAACATAAGCCAGCCAATCGACTCAAGCATAGCGGAATGTAAATGACTTCTAACCCAGTGCACACACATACAAACATTTCAATAAAAGCAGATGGTTGC
The DNA here is from genome assembly GCF_018340385.1 of Cyprinus carpio. Classification (NCBI taxonomy): domain Eukaryota; kingdom Metazoa; phylum Chordata; class Actinopteri; order Cypriniformes; family Cyprinidae; genus Cyprinus; species Cyprinus carpio. Next base: position 26,840,365 of record NC_056582.1, read on the forward strand.
ATTTGATTGTTTGCATGGCTAGAGCTTACAACTAGGGCTGTGCAAAAATCAGATATGATTTTCATGTTGCTTATCTCATCAGTAAAGGCGGCTCCTGTAATTAGTAATAGTATATATCTCCAGCCGTGCGTTCAGATCAAGGTTGCCAGGTTTTCACAACAAATCCTGCTTGGTTGCTTCTCAAAACTAGTCCAAAACTAGCCCAATCGCATTTCCAGGAGGTTCCCTGATAGAAATTGCATCCAGGGTTAAAATATCGTTTTTTTGGCAGGGGTTGCCTTTGTAAAAGTCGCATTTAGGGGCTAAATATCCGTTATTGGTATTGGGGTCCTTCAACCCAGCCCGGACATGAAAAAACATAATGCCGTCTGTACTCTTAGTTCATCTGCAGAGGTCTCATTGCATCTTGTTGATTGCTGGTTTGCCCTTGCTGTGTTGATCTGTGTCCTGCAGGTATAATAACTATCAGGAGACCCTCTGTCCACTGTGACCCGTGCAGAGCTGCGGTGAGAACTGCATCTTGGCCGCTCCGGACTTGAACCCTGCGGTGACACGCATTATCTGTTTGGGGCTCTGTGACGGCGGCGCGCTGAAGGAGTGGGACTGACATGAAGGTGGGGAAGCTTTGCTGATGTGCGGCTGTTTGGCCGTGTCGCGTCTGTATTTCTGGCGCTCCTGCTGAGCTGCAGATGCTGGCGCTGGCATGTTCAGTCGGCAGGCTCCCTGGCTGTCAACTGAGGCTACAGGGATCAGGTACACGCTCTACAGCACACTCCTGCACATGGGCCATCCATTCAGATGGTCCACATGAGCAGCCCTGATGGCTGCAAGCTCAGGAATAACACAGCCGCCCAGCATTTCGATTTAGAAAGAAAGTTAATGTTTTTGTTTTAGAACACCATATTGCCTGTTTTTGCACTGTTTTGCCAACAAAATAATCCCAAACAAAGCCACAGCGGCTGTTTTGTGTCTCTGAGCTGCATGATGCTGTTTCGTTCCTGAATGAATCAACTGTTTTAAATGATTTGGTTTAATCGCAATGACTCACTTATTAACAGTGACTTGCTGCCACCTACTGGCAGATTTAATTTAAAGTATCTCTTAAATCATTTCAAATATCAGTATTCAGCGTTTTTATGTTTTAATATATACAATTATTTATGCATCTGTAACTGCAGGTGAAAATGCATTCATTTTCTGCATTAAACAGTGTGTAAATACTTCTAAATGCCACTTAAGGTGCAGCATGTCTGGATTGCAAAGATGAATTTTGTTGTTACTGATTTCATTTGCTTGGTAACAGCCCAGATCTCCTCTTATTCTAAATCACTGATTAAATGTAAAATTTCACTCAAAAGATAATACACACCTTTAGAAAAAATGGCTTTATAAATGTAAAAATGCCCATAAAAGGAAAAAAATCGATTTAAACTTATTATTAATTTCTATCTGAGCACCACACAGAATATGAAGACTATATGAAAAACTTCAGGAGTCAGCTGTCAGGAGAATGTCCTTAAGATACCAGCATGATAACACACTCAATCAGTTGAATAGACAGATGACTCAATGACTAACTCATTAAGTGACTGCCACCTTACTAGTCGTTTAGTTCAGAAGTATGTTGAAAAGTATGCATTTTCTTTTTCCCCTCAACATTTCTTATTTCATAAATGCTTTTAAAACATTAATCTAATAACATTATTTATTGCAGTTGTAATTATTTTTATTTGCAGTGTAAATTTAATCTGCCTTGTAGCAGCCCTATAGTGTATATTAGATTTATTGATAAATTGCAGTAATTCGAAATGAAAGATGATGCATACATCTAAAAAGGTTAAAAATAGGCCTTTGTAAAGGTAAATAAAAATATGCAGATTTAAGCATGTAAAAGCTGATAGAACGCTGAAAATATTGTTTCAGAATAAATGGTTTAATCCACGAAAATGCAGTGCAGTTTTTTTTTGCAGGGATATTTTGTATGGAATATTGTCTGCTGACATTAAAAGTGCACTGTATATCGTAGTAATAAATATCATTTATTTGCAGCAATGATATTTTCTTTTTTAATTTAAAACACATTAAATGTTGCATATATGTATGTAAAGTGTGTTTCCATTACAGGTTTAGGTCTTACATTTTATATATAGATGGTATTAAAAGGTCTTACATTTTTTTTTTCTTGTTCATGTCTGTAGGGAAACCCTGTTTCAGCATCATTACTCCAGACTCTTCAGTGTCACATGATCTTCAGAAATCATTCTAATATGATGATTTACTATCAGAGCTGGAAACTGTTGTGCTGCTTCATATTTTTCTGAAACCTGTAATACTTTTTCTCAGAATTCTTGGAAGAAAAAATACAAGCGGCCAAGTTTTATATATATATATATATATATATATATATATATATATATATATATATATATATATATATATATATGAAAAAGTGAATGAGAAACATGTCAAACCTATATTTTCAGCTGAGCAGAATTATTAATGTTGGTCAAGTTCAAGTTTGTTTATTTCTAGAGCACATTTACTTCCGGTTTTTAGCCGACCAAAGTGCTGTACAGTAATCACAACAAAATACATAATGAACCAACAACATCACTATCAACAATCAAATATAGAGCATTAAAAAGATAAGTTCAAGTAAATTACATACATTAAAAGCTAATCCAAATAAATATGGTTTTAAGCTGTTGTAAACTCAGATAAAGTGGAAACCATTTTAAGATGAATAGGAAGATTGTTCCATAGAGTGGGGCCCACCACTTCAAAGCTCTATTTCCCCTCTTTTCAAGCGGGTTCTAGGAATCTGAGAAGAGGGATTTGTTTCCCTGATCTCAGTTCTCGATTTGAAGTATATGGGTGGAGTAAATCCGATAAATAAGATGGTGCAAGATTATTTAAGGGATTTGTAGACTAGTAATAAATTTTATAGTCGACTTCTATATTGAACAGGTAACCAGTGAAGGGATCTCAAAACGCGATTGTCACATGATCAAATTTTCTGCCTCCTTTCAAAAAGCGTGCTGCTGCATTCTGAGACAACTTGTATAATCCTAGAGATTTGATTCTTGGAAATCCCATAATAAAGAGAGTTGCAATAATCTAGCCTGGATGTTATAAAGGCATGAATAGCAACTAATATTTCTAATCAGGTGTCACCATTGTCCTGTGCTTGTAGGATTTTTAATCTCACTCCATTCCTGATGGATCATTTTACATTGAAAATTACTTTTTGGGGTAGTACTTAATATGAAAAATAAACACAAAGGGTACATTGTACCTGACAATTTATGTTTAATTGAAAAGAATGGTGCTGCTTGGAGAGCGGGATACAGGAAAGGTCAGGGCTGGTTTGGTCCGTGAGTTCTTAAGAGTCTACGTAATTATAGATATAACCACAGGACAG
>NC_056582.1:26844785-26853972 GCF_018340385.1 Cyprinus carpio
AGAAGCCTTTTGGAAAGTAATTCAAGAACCCTTTTGAGATGAAAGAACAGGACACTCTGGAAGCTGATTGGTGGTTTCATGGATGCTTGGACGTTGGACTGTGTCCTCAAACTTCCCCATGGCGGGGCATTCTTTTCCTTCAGGTCAAAAGCCCGACAATCACTGAACCAACACTTACACACCTTGCAAGAAACCCAGTTTCTGACAACGTTGAGTACAAGGCTCCAATACACACTATGTTGGCTTTGCTATTTAGTAGAGCTTTGAATTAAGGTGGCTCCTCCCCTTTCAGATTAATTGATTTAACTTTTGATTCTCTCCTGGGCTTGTAGAGTTTTATTCATCACCAATTGTGAAACAGTCAAGAACATCACTAACTCAATAGAAAGCTGTCATGTGGATCTTCTGAGATTTTAATCTTTCATTTTGCTCACTATTTTATTAAGAAACGATTTAAACAGTTTTTTTTCCATATAGGAAACAAGGCACCCAGCCCCAGATTGGTGTTCCATCAGTCTGTCTGAAATCCTGTGCTGACCAGCTGGCCCCCATCTTCATACAGATCTTCCACAGATCACTGGAGCGGTGTGAGTTACCTGTCATTGCTTCAAACCCCTCCACCATCATTCATCCCCATCCCCAAAAAATCACAAATTACAGGACTAAATGACTACAGGTCTCTGGCTCTAACATCTGTGGTCATGAAGTCATTTGAAAAATGCCTCTTCAGTTTTTGCCTACAGAGCAAACAGGTCTGTGGACGAATGCAGGTAACACATTGGACTGCATAATGTTCTGCAACATCTATACAGACCAGGGACTTATGTTGAGGATCCTGTTTGTGGACTTTCAGCTCAGTCGTGTACCTTTTACACGAATCTAATCCAAAACCTCCTCCTGCCCAAACTAACTCAGCTCTCTGTTGGCCCACCCCCAAAGCCTTCTGTCAGTGGATCAACAGCCTTCCTGACAGACAGGCAGCAGCTAGTGAGGCTGGGAAAATACACATACGCACCCGTATAATTAGAACTTGGAGCTCCTCAGGGCTGCGTTTCTCTCCCCATGCGCTTGCCCTTCTCCCTGTACCACAATGACTGCACATCTAAAAGCCCCTCTGTCAAGCTCCTGAAATTTGCAGATGACACCACACTCATCGTTGGCCTCATTCAGGACTGGTGACGAGTCTGCTTACAGATCAGGAGGTTAAAGAGCTGTCTGTCTGGTGTCAGTCTCCAACAACCTGGAGCTCAACACTCTCAAAACAGTTGCGATGATAGTGACTTTCCAGGAGAAAGCCCCCCCCTCTCTCCCCCCCATCACTATCACTGAACAGCACTGTGACTGCAGTGGAGTCACATCAGGTTCCTGGGCAAAACACAATTTTCTCAGGACCTGAAGTGGGACACTCACATTGACTTAATTGTTAAAAAAAAGGCCCAGCAGAGGTTTGTACTTACCTTTGCCAGCTGAGGAAATTCAACCTGCCACAGTGAAAAAAAAGCTGCTGAAACAGTTCTACTACTTTCCGCCATCATTGAATCTGTCCTCTGCACTTCAGTAACTGTCTGGCTCACGCTACTAAATCTGACCTCAGAACAAAACTACAGAGGGTAAGTCCGGACTGCTTGAGCTAATCCTGGTACACACCCTCGTTAACCCGTCTATTCAATGTAAACTGTACTTATCCAGATTGATCAAAAGGGCTGGCAAAAATCAGTCTGGACCCCTCACATCCAGGCACATTTCCCCCCTCTTTTGGCACTTTTCCACTGCATGGTACCGCTCCGTTTCGGCTCGGTACGGTTCCACTCATAACTCGGCGCGAACAGTTCGGACTCATGCTTCGCTTCTTTTTTTTTTTTCCACATCTGCTTTGGTACGACTCCGCGACTTTGGTACGGCACGGTTTTGGTTCGCTTTAGCTCGGTTGCTTTTTCCACTGCAGTTGTCCGCATCAAAGTAGGTGGGACTGGTTTGTCACGTTAATAGTTGCCCGCCTCTACTCGTTCATGACATCATCCTAACGCGCCATATTTCAAACGCACAACCACAGAAACAATGGTAGCCTTATCGAGGGAATGGTGGTCTCTTGATTCTCCGCATGTTGTGGATGTTTTTAGAACTTCAAGACGGAGAAATGTGTTTAAAATGATGAGGCTGATGGCAGCAAAACAATTACTGCAAAAAAAACAAACGAGTCTGGGAACTTCTTACAACACAGCGAAGATGACGACATCACTCGATTTGCCCGACGGCGCATGAGGTACAGCTAATCAGTTGTTTTAGGGTCCTCAATCTCTATATTGTCACAAAAGCATATAATGGATTTAGCTGACAATTGTAGGTATTAAAATGTGTACTCCTCTGTATTTCAGAATGTATCATATTTTGCAAAGTCTACGTCACAGACCCATCTTTTTGGACATTTAACAGATGCTTCTGAGTGGTGGGGTGTGATTGTTCCTGGGTTTACAAACACACGCAGTGGTTGGAGAACTTTAGAATGTCGAAAATGAAAAAACGTTTATTACACTTGTGCAACAAACTGCGTCCCTGCGATGGAGAGACGGGACGCAAACTTTCTCGCGTGGGTGTGTACCTCTAAAGAAGAGATGTCGGACCATTGCACGGTGAAGACTTGCTACCGGCTCTGAGTACAGAAGTGCTGGACATCTTTTTGGAGCAAGCATTTCAACTGTGTGTCGGTGTGTTCAGGAGTTCTGTGCTGCAGCAGAGACGTTGTTGATTCACAGGACTGCCTGGAAGCCTGCATGATGCGCTTGGGTTTTTCAAGAGACTGTCCACACTGTGGGAGGTGGCAAGCCGTGGAAACCGACACATACCCAGCTAGCACCAAAAACATTGCTGGATGAATGTTTTTGCTACTACAAAAAAACATCCTTGAGGACTCTGCCTATCCCTTGCAGAACTGGCTATTAAAACCATTCATTGAAACTGGAGACGGCTAACAGGCGACACAGCGGGTTTCTACAACATGAAAATCTCCAGAGCAAACGTGTAGTGGTTGAAAATGCTTTTTGGTAGATTAAAAGGAAGATGGCTGTGTTGCCTTTATGAAAAGAAATGACTGTGCGCCGGGGTCGCCTTGTGAAATTTCTATGGTGCTGACATGCTGTCGCTCTACATAACCTTTGTGAGAGTCATGGAGAGCCTAATGATATTGCATGGGGATCCCCTTCAGACAGCAGAGAGCCTGTGCTGGGGACTGGGGGGGCTCAGCCTATAGATGAGGAGTGCAGGATATAGGCTTCCGAATGATCTCCTGATGCGTTTACTTGAATAGTTGACCTCTGTCTGTTCTGTAAAGTGTTTTGTAAATAAACTTTTGTGCAGTATTTGAAAAAGTTTTCCCTTGCAATATTTATTTACCCATTTTATTATAATTAATAGTTAAATAATAAATAGCATCATTATAAAGATTAAGAACATCCAGCTTTGATACGTTTTAAACCACTGTTTATGATAAATCTGCTTTGCAGTGACACTTACAATTCTTAATTATATCCAGGAGTGCAAAATTATTATCTGTAACATTTGACTATTTTAATAGGGTGGGAATTATCACTCATAATGCACTCAATCATGTTTTCCATCTTGGTTGGTTCATTTTTTGTGTTCAATCCACATCCATGTCAATATACAGCATTATTCAATCAGGGCTCTTATTCCAATTGTGTGTTCGCACATTTGGAGATAATCTTTATCACATGTTCTTTTATAAATATTTTGTCATCACATAATAGCATATTTGTTCATTTTATGCCCAACTTACCTATTTTGTAAAAAACCTAAACCATCGAGCAGTATTGATTACCAAATACTCAGTTAGCGTTTAAAATGTGATTTTGAGTAAAAGTGTACTATTATGCTTTTAAATTGTGACATTTTAGGTTGATGAAAACCTGTTGCTCTTATCCACATGCACCACATAAAACAAGGAAAGTACACAGTTTGACAAGTAAATTTTATTTAAGAAAAATGGTAACCCAATAACAGATTAAACGTTAAAACAAAGTACTAATGTATTTCGGTGCAAAAAAATGTATATAAAGAAGAAATATAAAGACCATTATAGTTAAAGACAAGTTGTTTACAAGTACAAGAATGTACACCAAGCAAAACTTTAAAATGTGACAAAGTATGTATGCCAAAAAAAGTAAAATATAAATAAGACCATATATAAACATATAAAACATTTAAAAAGTACACCAAATTTACACGTAAACAAACTTTTAAATAGTTTGTGCAACAAAACGTATGTAGTAGAGAAACATTCGACAGGAAAAACAAAGTTAAAAAATTTAACATATTTCCCGTGAAGTATGGACTAACGGAGGTTTTAGTCGGGTTCCGAGAGTTCGTTCTTGTCAGTTGCTTCTGTCACGGTTCTGTTCTGTTACTCAACGCGCCTGTACAAGCATGTTCCCATGAAAGAAATGACGTTGAGAAAGGCTTGATTATAATGCAGCCGTGTTGTGCCTTTCTCCCTCCCTCCTTAAGGCCGGTCCGCTTCCTGCTCCCTTGCTTGCCGGCATGCCTCTATTGCCATTCTGCAAATGTAGCTCCCCCTCTGTTCCCGGGGGTTCGTCGTTCCTGCTGTTGAATATCAGCCACGTGGCTGCATCGCTCTCTAAAACAGCAAGATGGCCTCCTAGATGGTGCATGTTCCGTTTTCCTCTTTCCTGGACACAAAGAAAGAAAAGTTATAATTGTGATTGTTTTTTTTCTAAAGGTTTTTGCTAAAATCATCAAAAAAAAATTGGGTAGTTTAAAATAAAGCTTTATCACATATCCTCATCGATTAATTTATGAAAGAACTGATTCATTAACACCCCATGATCTACAGTGTGAACTATCAAAGTTACAGTAGCTAGCAATATTTATTTTTTATGGTGAGGTCACAGGAACTTCATGATAAATCCAATTTTATTGCAGGCTTTCAAAACGACATAAGAAAAGGATTAGGTAACTTAGTCTAAATATATGATCTGTACATTAATTGTTTTTTAGGTCATATTTTCATCAGTGGTGGACAAAGTACACAAATCAAGTACTTGAGTAAAAGTAGCAGATACATAATAATAAAATATTACTCCAGTAAAAAGTACTCCCTTTTTCAATGTTACTCTCAAGTGAAAGTTAAAAGTACTCAATTTTTTATGTACTTAAGTAAAAAAGTACTGAAAGATAGATGTTTGCAATTTAATATATGGCTACTTAACTTGTTCATTTTATATTAGCACATTTTTTTTTTATAATCCTACTACTGCTCAAAATACCTTGGATGTATTTTTTTTTCCAAAATAAACCACTATATGGAGTCAAGATATATTTTTTGTTTGATATGGACTATGTTGATGGAGTAATGTTCACTATGAAGCTTACACTGTGATGTACCATGAGAAAACAGATGACCATCTGATTTTTCACCAGTAAGAAAAAGTATTTTAAAGTTTGGTTTGTTTTACAGAACATCACAGTTATATATGACATGATAATACGGGCCTGAAGTTAGTATAATATAATTTTTTAAAAACACCCCTGGCCAAACAGGGTGCATCTCTTCCCACTTTTGATAATTACTGTAGTTACCAATGGTTCTGACCACAACAATCCTTTCACATTTTTTTCCTCCCCAGATGTAAATGTATATATATAATATATATAGGTGGTTGCATAAAAATATTTTGGACTCATTTATAAAATTAACCAAAGATCAACTAAGCACCATGGAGCAAGCTTGTTAGCTAGACATTTAGCATCAGCTAACAATATTTACATTTTTTTCAGTACTGTTATGAATAAACATTCCATGTCTTCTACTCGTTAATTTAATCCCCCACTGTTCATTTCATACCTGGACCACACGCTCTGGTGTCCTGCTGGTGCTAGCTGGAGGTTTCTGGTGGTGACGCGCTAGCTATCACCAGTTGGGACGTTGTGAGTGCATCACTGCACACGAGAAAGTGCTAACAGAGTCAATCGTAGACGCGGGGTGGGGGGGTGCTCTGAAATCAAAAGTTTTGTACAATGTTTGTTAATGCACAAATTACAGCAACACAAATCAAACATAGCACCAATACAAATACAGAACATTTACATAATAATAGAATAAGGCATACATTTAAAAAAACAAACCAAACATAAAGCTTTACAGTATAGATGGTCAATAAAGTGAAGCTTTCAAACTTAATATATTTTACACAACTTTACATACCATCCTCGATTGTGGTTTGTCCAACAACGAGTGGCCGAGTCCAGTGCCAACCTCTCTCTCCCCCATTGCTCGTCATGTCCGACTTCCGTAGAATAGCGTCCATTTGGTCGAACCACTTCGCACGTTCCTTTTTTTTCTGTTTGCATCCACGTCCGGACCGTTGTGAGCCTTTATGGCTCGGTAGTCACTTGTTTTAGTTTTTTTTAATTTGTCCCTAAAACACTGTTTGTAGGTTTCGGTGTGTAGCCCCGTGTGGCGGCTAAGAGCTGTGCTACTTCTTTGAACACTTTCTTCATTCCGTTTCGCCCCATCCAGCTCTCTCTGGGATCGCCTCCTCGCAACCAACTGAGGAACGTCCTGACCTCGTCCACTGACGCACGATTCAGCCCATTTCTTTTTTTGACAATTTTCTTAAATTCTTTTATATCCAATAATACTATCGAAAACAGGTCACCTGTAACCAACCGTGCGTTTGGCTGTTGTCTGTCTATGTCAATCTAGCGGTTTGTAGTGTCTCCGTGTCCGCAATATAAATGACGCTGGTAGTGGCCGATTCTGTCCTTCCAATCCGTGATCTTGCAGTGTTTTTTTTTAAACGTTCACATTTTAGTATCGGTACGGTAACGCTTGGAACCTCAACAGAGGTGGTACCATTTACAGCGATCGCCGAAGCGAGCCGTACCGGTACCGTACCACTGCACGTGGGGAAAAAAAAAAAAAAATTGCGCCAAAACTGAGCCGTAACAACCGAGCCTTACCGATACCATGCCGTGTAAAAGCTCCATAACCTGAGCCGTACGCGAACCGAGCTCGTACCGTACCATGCAGTGGCACTGCGCCGTAAATTAGCCGTACGCGAACCGAGCCGTACCGTACCATGCATTGGACAAAGCGGCAAATCGTGCCGTGGCCGGACCTGAACTTAACCGTACCATGCAAGTGGACAAAGCCCCATTAGAACTGTTTCTGTAAACCATACCTGGCAATAAAAGCTCATGCTTGATTCTGATTTTAGATAGTTCCAGAAAAAATCATGAATTGATACTCATAAATATTTAGTAATAATGTTTAGTTTAGAGTTTTAGTATGGTCACTATGGAGTTTAAAAAAAAAATGGTAACATCATATATACCTAAATAACAATTTGATGCAGCAGTGTTTACTATTTAAAAAATATTAGTAAATTGGGCAAAGATGGCTGGCGACAACTGCTCAGCAGTACGGTGTAATATAGTTCAGGTACCATAAGTTGGCCTAAAACATTAATCATACATATCACAAATGGATCCTTTTTTTTTAACCTCTTTTTTGTTTTTTTTAAATACTTCTTCATTGTGAATTTTTTTTTGTTTTTTTCCCAACTTCAGGTGCATGTCCAATGCCCTGTAATGTCTGGAGATTCCATATACACAGTGAAAGAGAATTACATACATCACATCATATCACATATCCATCATCATTCATCAGATATATTGCTACATGTTCTTTAAATTTAGAACGATTAATGAACAAGAAATCTGGGGTTAGATGTATTAACTCTCCACTACTACCAATGACTGAAACATTTTAGAATTTTCTTTTCTGACTGAGCACAACCGCTGGTGATTCTCTTAAAATCCTCCATCTTTAAGATTATTCCAAATTTCCAAACATACAGTTTGATGCAAAATGCAAATCCACCAAACCCAATCACAAAATGAAAACAATGATGAACGCTCTCACCAACAAAACAATTGCTTGTGGCTGCTGCTTGCTGGGATAACAGTGGGATCTATAAGTGAAATTAAATTATTAATTCCTATCCAAAATTACATTATACATAGACCAATAAATGGGTTTGATTTTTCCGAAATCAATTTAATTTGTTTCACACTTTATTAATAGAAACAGGAACAGGTACATTTAGTAACTTTAGTTTAATTAAAACATTTGTCAAAAACTTGTTTACAATACTAAAATGACTACCCCCTACAATAATAAAAAAAAATGCTTAAAAAATAAAAAATGAAAGCAACTGAAATAGTAAAAACAGAGAGAAAAAAAAACCCACTGACAAACCGTTGACTAATAATACGGTGTTCAAAGCTACTTAAAATTAAATCAATAAAATACTATAAAAATATAATGTAAATTAAATATTTCTAAATATCAACATATATGATCATTCAACAAATTAATAACTCTAATAAATTACATCTAATGCTACCAACATAAACATATGTATTTAAATATGCAAGTTTGTTCACTGCTATCATATCTGTACGGTTAAATCTTTCAAACCAGGCAAAAAGAATAGTCACAAACATCATTAGTCTTTTTAACAATTTAGAACATTTATTTTCTGAATGAAAAATCTAGTTGTTTTACAATTGGGATAATATTTTAGCTCTTCTGCCAGCTGTACATCACTCATGATGATTGGGGCAGCGAGCGGAGGCGGAATCTTCTCGCTCTAACCACAACCAAAACAGATGAGAAATCCATCCGGGGATCAAACAGAGCAGCCGCAGAGTGTTTAACTAGCTTCAAATGTAATGGTGGTTCAAAGTTAATAACTCTTAAAATCAGCAATGAGATACAGTATCTGCTTGATTACAATACATGTATTCCAAAAAGCAGCTAGCTCTAGAATCGTCTTTCCACCGGTCCAGTTTACAACAGCTTTGTTAATTATGTCCTTAGTTCAGTTTTTTCTTTAAGTTCAGTTTTTCCCAGTTCAGATGAACACGTGATCACAGTCCACTCACAAAAGAGATACCAGCAACCTCACAACATGGGGCAGGCAGGCGTTCGTCTAAATCTAAAACCCAACAAACTCAACATGAATTAGTGAAAATGTTGAGACAGACATGTCTTTTAAATAACCTTTAAACGTCCAAAACACTTAAATGACTTTACATTTTACCCAACCGTCATGAGGTAAATGACGGAGTAAATCTATTAACCATT
>NC_056582.1:26854748-26855346 GCF_018340385.1 Cyprinus carpio
AGAAATTACCTGGGCAGATGATTTAAGATCAGTGGTAGCAGCAACTCTGTGTTGTTGAGTGCCTACCTCAGACAGAGGATCGACAGCTAGGCTGGACTGTGAAGCAGCAACATTAACATCTTGAGATTCCTGTTTAAGAAGTACACAAACATATTTAGCAACCTCAAGCTCATTTTGAACCTTTTTGAGACGCCGCCGGCTCTCTACCTGCTTAGCTAGCAACTCTCTAGCCTTAGTGGCTTGTTCCTGTCTATACTGCGCTTCTCTAGCCTGAGCATCAAGTCTCTCACACTCTTTATCTACAATGGCGTCCTCTTCAATCTGCTCTTGAAGCTCTTCCAAGTCCAGGGTCTTTAGCCTTTCCTCCAATATGGCAGCTTGAAGATCAGAGAGTCCATGTCTAGGAGATCTGCGTTGTGCACTACGATGAGATCTTGATGAAGTACTGGACACTGTGCCAGAAGAAATGGATCTAGACGCATGTCTTGATGGTCTCGATGGTCTCTGCGAAAACGAATCTGCAGATGGTGGCTCTAGATGGAGGTTAGGTGGGAGCTGAACATCGTAATCAGCTAGATGGGCAGGAAGGTGTCTCTCT
>NC_056582.1:26856346-26868042 GCF_018340385.1 Cyprinus carpio
ATTTTTATAGCAATAAAGGATGTTTATGACAAATATTAGCAGTGTAGCATTATTAAACATACAGAGTGCATGTGTCTGCTTATTAATCAACATCAACTAAAGATCACAGTCGGAAGTTATTATACAAGCACTTTCGATGATGGTTTTAAAGTGGGTGTTAAATACATTAATAATTACAAAGATTTTCAAGTGTAGCTTGATGCTAATTGTATACTTCAATTTATGTTTTAGGATGTAGCCTATTCTTTTGTTAGCTTATTATAGATGGTTAGTGTTTTCTGGTGTAGAACCTTGTTTATCTTAATTTAATGCTGCTGTATATTGAGTGGCTGTTAAGCGTATTGTTAAATCTATTTCCCAGGATACATATTTAAGGAAAGAGTTCACTTGCTGGTTGGCTTTACCAGGCATGCAGGCGAGTAGCGTGTAAGGCTTAACAATCAATTGACCGCTGATTGTGGTTCCTTTACCCCTGCATCCGCTCAGTGTGTGAAGGAGGCTCAAGACTTAACATAGAATCTTTTCTCCCTAACATCTGAGCTGCTGATGATGCAGTGGACCATGCGCTTCAAAAATCTACCCCTGAAATATGTGTATCACTCCAGACTCCTTTGTGAATGTCATATCGTTATAGTAATTAACGTTTTAACCGTATTTGTGTCGCGTGCATTAAGGGTTTTTTAACTGATCGCTTGTGAGATTAGTTTGCAAACTTCATTGGTAGCGTGGTCGCTGCGGCTGGTCGGTCAATTGATCCATGCCGATGGTGAGGTCAGCGCAGCGCTGGCTCTGTTACATTGTGCTGTTTCGGTCCCTTTCAGTGCATTTGGCTTCTCATATGTTTTTGGCTAAATACCAGTTCTCTCACTCTCAGTTATGTTGCTTTTACTGGGTGTTATTTGCTGTAGATATGCAATGCAGAGAAGATGTATACGCAACGCCCTCTTCTGGAGATGGGGTAGGGATATGCAGCTCATTTGCATTTTAAAGCCATACACTCCAAAACAGCTCTTTTTGCAGCCACACCCCGAAAAAAACGACATTGTCAGCTGTTATAATAAATTATCTGTTGGGTATTTTGGACTGAAACCAGAGACACATCCTGGGGACTCCCAAGGCCAATATGTACATCTTGTAAAAGGGGGCATAATAGGTGCCTTAAAGATAAAGACAGTGAATCTGTCTTCCTCCTGGTCCTGCTTAACTACTACACATTGACCAGATTGTCCCTTGGTGACTGAAATTGTATATTTGTGTGATCGTGAGTGTACCCTCAGACTGACCCAAGATCAATAGGGTTTGGCTCACACTTGCATTTCTTTTCATTGGCAAGTCTTAAAACACACATCTCACCCAAACACAGAATTACACTGACCTCTCGGTTTAATTAAGAGTGTGAGCTAATGCAAGGCAGAAGTGCATGAACACTCCTTTGTATTGGCTTTCATGAATAGCGGCTGAGCTGTCAGAGATTTCCTGTACATGTGTAAGTGATTGACATCCAAGCTCTGGCTATAAAGGCAACCAGCCTGTCACAAAGCCCCTCAGCACAATTTGTATTCAGAATCATCCCTTTGAAAGCACACCAGAATTCCACCAATGAAATTAAACAAATAATTAATTTGCCATGACATCTAGCTTAATCATTTGTACGGTACATCAAATGTTAAATGCAACAAATTTATACAAATTTATCAAATTTCCCAGTGGAATACATGAGCTGAAAGCTGACACTATGGGGTAGTAAAAGTGCCAAAGGAAAATAACCTTAAATGCCAAAAAAATAAATAAAAAAATAAAAAATCAGAGGTATCTGACTCTGAACTACAATCTTCGGAAGGGTAATGATTTACACAGGGAATGGGTATGCTTTAAAAAATTAATTCATTCATTCTTTTTCCATTATCACATAAGAAGGTTATAATAACCTTCAGGCAGGCCTGGTTCTACGAGGTGCTAGAGAATGCTAAGCACCTTCAAAATTACGCAAGAGAACCACAGATGAAGCTGTAATAATATCATTGGTGAAATTTGGCAAACAATACAGTATGTACTTGTGGTGGCATCAGATGTTTTTATTTACAACATGTTTCTGCTTTGAGCAGTGTAACCAGTCACAGACATATATGTTGATTTCTTGAACGCAATGGCCAGTCTGAGGCATTTAAGTTACAATCCACAAAACGCCAGAGGTTTTGTTCAGTGCTACAAACTCTCGCAGATCATAAAATTATGGGTTAGTGTAAACCCAGAGATTCCAGTGTAGAGCTTCATTGAAAAAATAAGGTAGATAAAACTTGTTTTTTCTGGCACATACAAGCTGTAAAGTTTCAGGCTTCACTCTCAAAATAGCAATGATTGACATAGTTCTAAACATAGCAATGGACAGGATAAAAATAAATAAATGTGATAATAGATGTGCATTAAGGCTGGAGAACCCTCCACTCATTTCAGAAGCACCCTCAGTGATTTAATTCTGGAAACATCACTCGTGACGCGTCCCCTTTAAACTGCCCACTCTGCGGATAAAGTGAGGAGTGGTAGCGCGGACGGAGCGCGTGTCTGTTAGTGATGTCATGTACGCAAAAAAGATGCGGATCTGAGGAGCCGATGCTTTGTAGTGAATAGAAGAGCCGGCTCGCATCGGAGTGAAACCCGGCTCCCAGTTTTCCCTTTAGCTGCTTAACACCTCAAGGCAGAACTTTGTTTTGATTGGTCAGCAATCGCATCCCTTGACCAATCAGATGTGATTATATACCATTATGTAAAAACAGAGAGGGGGGTGAAACAGGGCAGATAATCCAGGCGGCAACCTCCCGCTCTCTCTCGTGAAACCAATAAGGAAGTGACTACTGGCCGCTTAGAGGCCGAGCTGCAAAGGGAGTCAATCCCATGGAGCACTCCATGTTAAAAATGCCCAGCTTTACAACAGAAAAAAAACGTTTACAGCCTGGTTCAAAAAAAATGATTTTTGGTCTATATATAGCTAATTTTGCCCTTCAAATGACAGCTGTGAGGGGGGTGAATTTTTTTTTATAACTCATCCGATTAAATTATAATAAGCCTTAAAGTTCTGCATTAATTAAGAGGCGTGGTCACTTGGTGACAGGTGGATTGCCTCTGCTGACACTGCCGTCGCGCTAGGTGGGCGTGGCTTCAGCAACCAGCTCCTCACTTTTTGCCCATTTTGATTATCCGAGAGTCATCAGCGTGACGCCAGCTGCCAAGATGGCTAAACGACCCGGCTTCTGCACACTTGCACGAGCTTCAGGGTTCGCCAAGATGGCGACTGTGTAACATCCATGTGCTGAAGCTCTGCACTTATTTTATAGTTGACACATGTAGAAGGGAACATAATAATACTTTATTTGCTGATCTAAGTACATGTTTTTTTTCGTTCTTTCGTCTTTCTAACTTTTTTTTAACCTTTAACGAATATGATGGAAGAAGATAAGCCTGTTCGAAGTGCCATGCATTCTTACGCGAGAAAATCTCTGGATGCAGCACCAAAGTAGATAGCTGCATAATGCCTCTGGATCGAAAAGTCCCGTTACCTGAAAACTCTAAACCGCGCTTCTCAAAAAATCAAAAATGGTCGACATAGTGGCGTCGTACAATCAAGGCGGTTCCAATTTACACCTGATGGAGTTTTGGAGCGAGTAGAAAAAAATGCAATTGGAATTTCTGAATCGCATGCAGTCCCTTGAGGGTGAGTGAGATAACAGTTACGAATTCATTAAACAGTGTGACTGAGGCGCTTGAGTTTATGAGCAATCAAGTAGAAGAGGTTATAAGTAAGGTGAGCTCATTACAGAGCAGGGTGGAATCACTCGAAAAGGGGGAGCAGGTACTTTCACGAGAAAATGCGACGAACTGGATGCTTACAAAAGGAGGTGGAGATCTACGAGTGTGGCGGTATTCAGGAGCGAAAGCGAGGAGAAGATGTTGAAAGATTCTAATCGTCGACTGTGGTAAAGTTTCTCCTGGGATAGCAGATCAGCTCATCTACACGCTTGATGTGGGCCCACAGACTGGGTCCTCGATCTGAGGGAAGCTGAGCCGAGCCGCCGCGATCATTGGCACAGTTTCTTTCACGGGAACGATCGAGATCAGATCTGAGAGGATGCAAGAACCGCCGCTGTCCCTCAAAGATCGGAAAATCAGGATTTTTGAAGACTTGACCTGAAAGCTTTGAAGCACGCCAGGAGGAACAAGCTTTGGCCTCTTTGTCGAGCGAGCGAGAAAGGGAAGAGAAGAGAGCAGGCTTCAGAGGGGCGTTTGCATATATGTGGACGGTAAAGGATTTCTGCCAAAGATCATTTAGGGCTGAATGGATGCTGTGGCGTCCTCATCGAAGAATAAAGGCAGCAGATGACTCTCTTGATACCCACGATTAAGCACGAACTGCTCCAGGGATTTTTTCATTTATTTAATTATTTTTTTATTATTATTTTTTTTTTCTATTCTCTTTAATCAGGATAGACAGACTGTGTAGTTTTCGGTAGTGGAGTCTGGGGCTAGAAAATGTAAAGGTACCATTACCTTTAAAAATCTTCAACGTGCTGGATCTTCAGTTCATATTTTTATTTTGGATTTTTTAATCGTTTAGGGCATTTTTTATAAACACGGAATATTTACTTTTTGGAACCATCCTTGGCTGTCAATAAGGCGCTCGTTTGGAACAAAAATTTAAAGTCATTATATGACTGAAAAAGAACGAAAGTGAGAAAAAACTGTATAATTAAGGAAAAAAAGAAAACAAAAACAGACTTTTTACTCATGCCATATGCTTGCCCTATGTTGCAGAGTCAGGCTTAATTATCGCTTTTTTTGTCGTATTCTAGTGAAGTTTCTTCTGTTCTAATTGATATCTTGTTCTATCTACCTAGTTCTTTTTTAGGTTGTATATTCTTGTTTATTTTTATGTCTTTGTTCTTTGTTTTCTTTTAAATGCCAGAGGTCTAAAAAATGTGTTAAAAGAAAGCCTTATTTTTTGTTTTCTGAAGAGGCACTTGAGGCCGATTTCTGTTTTTTCCAGGAAAGTTGCTTCTGCGGCTAAAGGCTCTGAAATTCTGGAGTGCAGTGGGGCCAATGAAATATGGTTTGTCACGAGCGTCAAGAACTTCTGCTGGAGTAGGGATTATGAAGTATAATTTTAATGGTCGGTATTCTGGAAACCAGTATTGATCCTTCAGGTCACTTCCTGCTAATAGTAGTAGTGTTATTAATCAGTTTATAGTAATTTCTATTATCAACATCTATGGATCCAGCTTCTGTTGGGGAAAACTGCACTTTCTTAAACATGCTAGATCATAAACTTTCATCTGCATTAGCAAAATATCCTACTGCCTTTCTGGATTTTAGGTGGTGACTTTAACATAGTAATGAACTTGGCATGCTAGATCGACACCCTCCAAGGAAAGCATAGCTTCTCCAAGCTTCAAATCTTATAGCTTTTATGGATAAATTTGATTTAGTTGACCTATGGAGAGAAATGTACCCAGATGTATGACTACCGTACACACCTGGTGTAACAAGAGCATTCATTAGAGGCAGTCTAGAATCCATTATTGGTTGATCTCTAAAAACACTAGTGAATAATAATATTTCTTGTTGGTAGTAGTAACAGTCCACTGACTGACCATAATGCCATTTATATTTCAATTAATTTATCACAAAATACTACAATTAATACTTCTAAAGCGTCACTTTGGAAACTTAACAATTCTCTTCTTAAATATGAAAAGGTCAAAGAGCAGATTGATGAGTTAATCCAAATTTACTGGGAAAGAGCTGAATTAGAAAAAATCTTATGGACGGAATTGGGAGCTTCTTAAATATGAATTAGGGGAAATTCTTAAGAAAATTTGGAAGTAATATAGCCAAAACAAAACAGATTAATTGAAGATGAAGTTCTCTCACAGCTTCTTCTTTATCAGTTGGGGAACCACTGACAGAGACTCAAAACACTGAATACTCTGATCTACAGAATAAATGAGATGACCTGTACAGATCCAAAGCTAAGGGAGCATATGTTTAGATCCAGGAAAAAAAAATGGCTGGAAGAAGGAGAACAGAACTCAGCCTATTTCTTTAGGTTGGAAAGATCCAATGCTATAGTGAATGTCCTCTATAGATCGTCTCCAAACAAATGATAGAGTTCTTGATAAGGCCTAAAGGAAATAGCTACTTATTGTTCCAAATTCTATAATAACTTATATACATCAAGATATTGTGATAATTAAGCCAAAATTGTTTTTTTGATTCTGTCCAATCAAATTAAAGTTATTTCATTAGAAGATAAAGAAGTCTTGTTGATTGGGTAGCTCAATCAGAAATTGAACGAGGCGCATTAAGAGTTTAAAAAAATAATAAAAGTCAGGCAGTGATGGTCTAACTGCTGAGCTATATAAGATGTTTTGTTAAAAAATGTATCCCTCTTCTTAAAAGTGTTTTGAAGAAAGTCTTGAATCTGGAAGCACTACCAACCACTATGACACAAGGAGTTATCACCCCTGATACCCAAACCCAAATAAAAGATAAAAGAGTGCCCGCAGCAAACTGGAGGCCAATCACCCTCTTAAATAATGATTACAAAATTTTATTTCAGTTTTAGCAAGAAAAATTAAAGGCGTCTCATAACTCTATTATTGATGAATCACAATCAGGTTTTTATGGAGAAAGCGTCATATTACAAATAACATAAGATTAATCTTAGATCTTCTAGATACGAGAATCTCATTCCTGGCCAACAGTTTCATGCTTTTCTTAGACTTCTACAAAGCCTTTGGTTTGCTTAGAGCACAAGTTCATATTTCAAAACAGGTGAGTTTGGGGTTTGGAGATCATTTCTCACAAAAGCCATCAGTGACATTATACAGAAATAATAATAGTGTTATTAAAAGTTAAAATTTGGAACCTCACCAAGATTCAGTTTGTCGCGTGGAGTAAAGACAAGGCTGTCTCTATATCTCCATATTTATTCTTGCGCACTCTCTCAAGTTTTTAGCGTCTCAGATATCTCTGCTAATAATTTGCAGGGTATCACAATTGGCTTATAGACAAAATTATTATTAGCCAACTGGCTGATGACACTACTTTTATTTCTGAATGGCTAGCCTCTCAGATCCCTTTTAGCTCTAAGATTGGGTGGAGTGCTTTCCAGAGCTTCAGGTCTCTGCTTAAATATCAACAAGTGTGAGTTAATGTCAATCAAACCCTGTGTATCTTTCCATTTATTTGTAACATTCCTGTGAAAGATAAGAGTTACATGCTCAAGGAATTTTAATTAATAAGAGACCAAAAAACAAAGATGCTAAAATAAATTTTGACCCCCCAATAGGTGGCTTGAGAGAAACTCTGGCGCTCTCATGGCTGCAGAGATTTGTCAATGAGAGGAAGTGATTTTTACTCTCTTAAAGCCGAAGGATTATCTCGACTGACTTATGCTGCTGCTTTCCTTGGAGGTTGATGTAGTAAGGAACACTGAAAAAAATTGATAGCATGTTAAACACCTTTTTGTTTGGAAAAAATAAAACTCACTATGTTAAGAAATCTGTAATATTGAACCAAGCTAAGCGGGGGGACAGCTGGATTTTGTAGATTTTACTGTTCCTAAATAATACTACTTTTAAAATTAATTGGCTAAGAATTTTCTTAAAAATCCCCTCCTCACTTTGGAATAGTATCCCTTATTATATTTTCTCTAAAGTTGGTGGCCTGAATTTCCTTTTTCTTTGTAAATTATAATGTTTTTAAAAATCCCTATCAAACTTTCTAATTTCCATAGGCGGGTACTCTTGGCCTACTGGTCCTTAATACACTTCTAGAGCTTATAACTTCTTTCTCCCAGGGACAGATATTATTTATGGAACAATAAGGATGACTCCTTTAGCAAGAATAAATCACTTTTCTTTGACAGCTGGTTTTGAAAACAATCTCTCTTTTTAGTTGGACAGCTTTTTAATTCACAAGGCAGACTTCTTACAGCTACTCAGATTTCTTACAGAAATATAATATTCCTGTATCTGCTGATGAATATGCTGTTAGTTTTCAAAATGCCATTCCATCTGAAAGATTGTGCTTTTACATTTCCAAGGTACTACATTTCCATGGGCCATGTACTTACACTCTGAAGTTAACTGACACAATGATCCGAAATGTTTTGCTTTTCTGCAGATCAACAAAAAATAACTATAAAAATTAAGAGCTCTTTTTCAGAGAGAGAGAGAGATAATAACAATTCACATAATACCTTTTTGGAATGGCATTGTGGAGAATATACTCTTAGGAGAAAGTATGGACCTTGCCTCTATAGATATCTGCTTACCAATAAAGTAAAAGAAATAACATTTAAGTTAATTCACAAATGTTACCCAACTAAAGCCTTTCCTTGGGAAATATAAGTCAGACATTGAAGTGGGAGTTGCTGTTTTTGTCATTCCTCTGAAAGAAGACTTTATTCATTTATTTTGTGAAATGCTCCTACACTGAAAAATTTTTGGTCCAGACTTTCTGGTGCATTTATTCAGTGTTATTTAGTAAGTGACTTCTCTTTGTTTTCATGATGCTAACTTTGATTGTTTTGACTATTCAAAAGAGAATACTGACAAAAATATTACATAATTAATTTGTATGTTTCCTGTTAGCTAAATTTCACATTCATAAACAAAAGTTTACTGGCTTCTAAACTCTTTTTTTTTCTTTTATTCAAATTGGACCAGACGAAGTACATGTGGAAACTATCCGGAAGTTCTGTTAATTTGAAAGCTATGAGAAAACAGTCTCTCTTATATTCGTCCTTTGTGTCTTCTTAAGATGTCGTTTTTATTACCTCGCTTTTTCTCTCTTTGTTTGTTACCCTGTGGCATAACAAACAAATCTGTATGTATTGTTGTTTTTGTTTTTTGTCTTTATTATTTTAAGTGTACTGTATTAATGTTTTAATGTTTGTATTGTTTAATAATAAAAAAAAAAAAAAAAAAAAAAAAAAAAAACTTTGAGCTTCAAAAAAAACTTCAGGAGTCTATGGGTGACGTCACAGACACTACGTCCATATTTTTATACAGTCTATGAGATAATCACAGAAAGAAGAAATAGGATCAGTACATCAAAGCTCAGGCATCTGATTTTTTTGAATGCCAATCTTCACTGGGGACATTAATACGGTTTTGCTTGAGTTTGGTTTTCTAGTTCTGTTCTTTGGATTTATTTGCTGTTTTGTTGTTAATTTATTGCAAATAAAATGTTTTGATTAAAAATATTAAACAAAACAAACAAAAAGAATGGTTTTGTAACAAAATAAATGCACAAAATTAGGCAAATATAAGGATTCTCATAAAGTTCACTGCACATAGAAAGGGTTTCAACACACAAACCATTAATTTTTTGCAAAGTTATGGTAAAATAAAGGAGCTACAAAAAATCCTAAATTAAGAGCCGTTCAGGAAGTGAGAAAGAGCCGCTCTCTTCTTTGGGAGCTGAGCCAAAGAGCTTTGGCTCTCTCTGAAAAGAGCCAAACTTCCCATCACTAGTGTCTGTAATCCAGAAGTCTTTTTTTTTGGCAGGCGCACAGCAACGACTGAATTGCAGATTCCATTTAACGCTTTAACTAACTGATTCAATGGCTTCGTTGCGTGACCATAACGCAACAACTACTGAGGTATCGGCGTGCCGTGTAGACAGACAGGTAGGCAGATCTTCGAGACGTTCTGTCGCTGCAGACTTATGTATGATGTTCTACCCAAGTCTCCCTCATATCAACGTGACATCTTCTTGGCTATGATTCTGCGTTTTATACTTCGTATCAATGTAGAAAGTGGTAAGGTGCAGCTGTCACATAAAGGATCATTTTCTTGATTCAGTCAGAACTCAGTCAAACAAAATGTATTTTTTAGCGCACAAAACATACAAATCTTATGATATATACAACTTTAGCTTCTTCAAGGTGATGTGACACAATAACAGTGGATAGCATTACTTGTCATAAAGTTAAAAAAAATGTTAAAATGCAGTCTATACAGACAATTACATCATTACAACTAATTAAATGTCATTTTTGATATTTTTGTGGGGCTTAAAGAGTGCAAATGTCTTGGTGGCGTAACTGTCCTGAAAAAAAAAACGAAAAAAAATCGAATTAAAAGGCTGAAATTCTTATAATATTGGTATATTCTTTTATAATTATGTATTTTAAAAATGGCTTAATTTTATAATACTTTCTTTTTAAATTGTTAGCCATTTTTTGTCATGTGACCAAAATACATAAATAACATAATGATCACTTCAAATGGAAAACTTATTGACTATTCATTCTTTAAAAAAAAATCATATTTTATAAAAATATGTAATTTTGACTTAAATTTTTTTTTAAACTTTATAGAAAATTAGAAAATAATTTATCCTCCCTATTTATGCTTTGTCTGACCCTCACACATTGCACAATTATCAGTAGCTTATCAGTCACTTAAAAAGAGTGTTTCATTAATGTTACAAATTGACTGTCCAGTTAATTGATGTGATCCCTAAAAAGACTAATACTTACTTAATGGTCAAGCCTAATGCTGTGCATACTGCAGATGTTTCACATCCATCTCTACTGTCATTTGTTGCAACCTTTCTAGCAAGGCTGTGGTGAGCCTGTATGGATTGCTTAACGCCTCCTTAAATGTAGAATAAAAAGAGACCCTCCTTCCTTTGCATCATATGCTTTTTTTTCCTGTTCTTTCCTCCTTGTCCTTCTCAAACAACCTGCTGTAAGGCAGCCTTTGGGGTGAAAACGAGGACACACCCGCATACTGTACCTCACTGCTCCCTCCTCCCTGCCCGCCCCAAGTTATGCACAATACGCCGGTGCACGGAGAGCTACAGCAGACAGCGGCAGCCGGATTTAAGGAATCAGATGTGTGTCTAGTCCTTTCATCGCAGCCACACAGATGGCGGAGTGCTATCCACACATCGAGAAGGCTGTCGTGACTTCTGGGAACCTGGAGGAACCCCAGGGGTGATTTAGAAGTTTATCCTAGCAGGTACAATGTCTCAATTCTTGATTATGCATGGATGCTTTATTCATTTACTGGCTGATATTTGTGTGTGTATTCTATTTATATGCAGATATGCATCTTGTATAATATAATGTGAAGGGATCTAAAGAGTAAAAAGAGAGAGACCACCAAATCTTAAGCCTAAAATGTATTTTCCTGCAGTTTAATATTTCATAGGCTGCTTCTGCTGAATATTTTAGAGCATGCTGGCACCGTTTGGGACAAGAAACATTCCATTGAAATGCATCCGACAAATATGTACGAACAGCAAGAAGCCATATAATGGTTCTTTGAAGATTCAATTATTTCTATGGAAAAGGATAGGGGAGAAAAGGGATAGGGAATGCACCTGGAATGGATGCAATATGGTTGTGCTGGCATGTGGCCAAACTCATATAGAGAAGGGGCCTCTTTTCACATGACTGCTGTGAGGGAGATGCGGTTTTATGTGAATGGATTCATTGTCCCACGCATTTGGCAAAAACAGAAAGAACTGACAGGGCTTAACAGAAGCGCTTCATTTTTGTGGTGCTCTCATAAGACGCATTCAAGTAACTGCTTTGGCAACTAAATATACTGTTTTTATATATTATTGTGCTACACTGTAAAAAAAAAGTTTTTTCTGAAATATACTGTATTATTTTACAGATATTT
>NC_056583.1:0-28848 GCF_018340385.1 Cyprinus carpio
CCCTTTTAAAATTGAGAGTTTTTTTTGTTTTTGTGCCAAGCCCAAACCTTAAAGTAGAAAAAGGCCTGTACACGCTCTGCAGATACAATTTGTGAGCCTCAGGAAGGATTCCATTGCATTAAACTAAGTAAAGGCACCTGTGCATTAGCAGTGGAACACAGTAAATGTAACCTGGACAATATATTAAACAATCAGGTGAGTGTATACAGTATATACTCAATTGTAGAATTTTAAAAACAGGGACAAAATGCATGCAAAATGTGTTTTAGCTAATGTATTTAACCCTAGTAATTACAACAAAAACAGTTTAATGACAATTATATACATTTATATTTTTACAGGAACAGCATTTACTGATACTTTATGTGCTGGCTGCATAGATGGAACTTATTCAAATGGCTCTCTAAAGGCCTGCCTACCACATTCAAAGTGAGAAGTGTCCAGATCATTTTAAGTGTCCACAATTTCATTTAAAGATTATTCTAAAACTGGATATACTAATATTACTGAATTAAATCTCTTCAGATGTGAGACTATGGGACTTACAGAAATAAAAGCAGGAACATCGTCCTCTGATGCTGAATGTGAGAAAGTGACTTCGGTTGGTCTTATAGTTGTAGTCACAATTACACTTCTTGTAGCTGTTGTGGCTGTGGCTGCTGTTAAATAGCATGCATCAGAAAACATAAAGCAAGGCGTCTAAGAAACGTAAGAACAGAATTCTTACTATAAAATTATATATTATACTATATAATTTTAACGTTACTATAATTAACATTAGCAGTACTAATACTTTTTATATACAGGTTTCTATGCGCACCCCAAAAGCAACTGAGGATGATATCGGTAAGTGAATTTTGACCTCTTCTTTATTAATGCAGTCAAACATTTCAAATAGGATTATAATAGGAAGTACCTTACTAAAATATTGATGTTGTCTTCAAAATAAAAGTACATAAAGCTTTATTTTATTTATTATTTTTAAAGAAATGGCAGTCTCAGCTGGACCTACTTTGATAAAACAGTATTAACAGGTAAGATCCAACAGCTGATCAATAAGATCTTTATTATATTATATTATATTATATTATATAAGAGTGCTCACATGAAACCTGTTGTGTAGTTCTTCCTTTGAAAAAGTGCTTAGTAAAGGTCCTGACATTTCAGAATCTATGCCCAAATTTCCAAATGACAACAAGATCAACTTCCTTTGTGAACCAAAATGTACAAGGTTTAAAAAAAAAAAACATTAGCATCTATCACTAGTCTAAAACCTCTCATTGCTCATTGTTCTCATTGCTCAATTAAATGACACAAGTAGTGCAGTGAAATTAAAAGACCATTGTGGGTAAAAAAAAAAAAAAAAAAAAAAACACAGGACAATTACAATTACACAGGCCAATTTTGTGTTGAGTCATACAGGACATACAGGCCTTTTTACAGATTACATTATGTGCTTAAGCACATCAGTGGAACAAAGGATTAATTATGCTTTTCTTTCCACAGAATCACAACAGGTTTTTTTTCCCCTCTAAGAAACAGAGGAGTATGTGCTGACATCAAGGACTCTAATAATGTTAAAAGTGTATGTTGATTTTATAAAAAATGTTTTAAATTTTATAATAAAAACTACAATGATGTCCCCATGTTTATGAGCCATTAATCACAAAGAAATCAGTGACCAGCCAGCTTCTTTCTGCAATGTAAATCCGCAATGTAGTTTTTTTTCTGGAGTGACCATGGATACACTGATTCCAACATCAACTGCAATCAAGAGAATTTGGGAAGTTTGGTTTTTTCTTTTTTTTTATTTTGTGAAATGCTGTGTTATTCTTTGTTCATCATGGGACAGCTCGATATCGATTATATGGGCTATAAGGGCTTGGGGGCCGCGTTGCATTCTGGCCATGTTGATGGCCTCGTGGAATGTAAACATACAGCAAGTCGGAGAGAAGAAACAGAGTTGGGAGAAATAAAAAATATGTTAAAATCGCGAAAAGTTGTGGGATTTACAGGGATCGCTAAGTAGGGATGCCAGGATCGGTATGTGGACAAAATCGGCACTATTAACGGTTTGGATCAATAGAAAATCCCAACAAAGTGGAGCACCGACGACGAGTTGCTGCCGCACTTTTTCATTACAGATATCTTCGCTACCTTGTTTGTTTTGTGAGCGCCTACACTTCAGAACAGTTCCGAAGCTACAAGTCATTGGAGTCTCATGTGCAGTTCACAAATGGATGGGTTAAGGAGCTGCAGATCATAAATCCGGCAACCAAAGGTAAACTGCACTCCGCCTAGTTGCTAGTTTAGTAACCGTTAGTGCTAACAACCATTCACATGTACTTTAACTAACTTATGTGTTTCAAAAGTTAGTTAGTAGCTGTCAACCCTCCTGTTTTTTTCCGGGGTTCTCATGTATTTGAGCTTCTTTTCCCGCTGTCTTCCGTTGTAGTATTTTCCTGTAAAATATCCCGTTAGCCCTTCCATCGGACCTGTCAGTCTCTGTGCTGTTGTCCTGTTGCTACACAGTTGCCCTTCCAGCAAAACAGATATTTTCAAAAACCCTTGTTTTGCTTAACGTTACTTGAAAGCAACCTTAGTGTGATATTGGCCTTTTTAAGATAACAGCATGGTTGTTGTGAAGCACGATTTCACACCAATGTAAGCAAAGTCACGTTAGACATAGCTTCACAATCTCGCTTAGTTAATGCAGCAGGGTTTTGTAGTACAATTTTTGCTGTCAGCAGAGGGATAGCAACAGAAAGCTGAATGTAGAAATTTTCCCCGTATTTTGGATGAGTAACCCAGGAAATTTCCCTTATTTTCAGTGTTTACTTAAGCTATATAAATTAATATTCAGATATCATACCTCACTTGGTCTCCGTGGTCACGCCTCCAAGCAGGAATTCGCAGTGGAAAGTTAATCCATTTTTTTCAAAGGCGATTATGTGTTTGCGCTATCACACCCACAATACAGCAACGGTTTACCATGGTTGAAATAGTTTTTTAATTAAAACAAATTAGACACCGGCTGAGAGGGTATTCTAAAATGCGCAGTAGTCCGGTACAGTAAAAAAGGCCCAACATGGGGGCCCACGCCAAAAAATGCTCCGCCCCCAAAAATACCAATATCGCCCAATATGGGGTCTCCCTTTTGATGCTTCCAATTTTGGAGTAAACGCTTCTTCCCACTTCGTTCCTACTTTTTCCCCAAATTCTTTCTGATTTCAAGGGGACCCAAAAATGTCTCCCGATGTACACTCGCTGAACCTATTTCACACAACCTGGGGATAGCATGGGCCTGGGCGGGGTGGGGGGGTTTAAATAAGAATGCCTTTACATCTTTTTTTATTTCTGTTCGTTTTTCCATACATCTTTTATTAAAATTTTATATAGGCAAAAACCTTTTTAATTTTTTCAATTTACGAGGGGGCATGTTGTTAACTTAAAATTATGATAATTTGGGGGCAAATTTAAAATGTTGTTAATCCCTGTAAGAAAACTTAGACCCCGTCCTGATCTCAGGTTTTTTCCGTAGATTCTTTAATACAGTTAGGTTTAATCCCGTCCTGATCCAGGTGTTCCGTCAGATTACAAAAAAACGTTAGGGCTTCAGACCCCCGTTTGTCTCGGGTGTCTCTGTCAGTTAATTAAACAGTTAGGGCTTCAATCCCGCCCTGATCGCGGTGTCTCTGTCGATTACTTAATACAGTTATACTTCAGACCCCCGCCCCTTCAGGTGATTCGTCAGTTTAAATTAATACGTTATATTTAGACCCCCGTCCTGATCTCAGGTGTTTCATGTCAGATTACTTTAATACAGTTATGGTTTTCGATACCTGTCCACTTTCTTTTTAAATTAAATAAAAATACCCTTTCCTTCAAAGTTTACTGACTTCCACCCTTCTATCAATTCTATCACAAAAGACAAGTCGCTTTAAAACCTCAGATTTTTTCACTCAGCTTTTAAAATCTTTAAAAAAAACACTTGTAATTATTCAAATTCCATCCCCAAATTGAATTTACACATAAAGAACATAAGATATTTGATAATGTTTGAAGGACGGGTTGCTTCAGGGCTTACAGGATCTTCTGAGTTATTATCTCCCAAACCATCACTTTCTGAAGAGTGACTGTCCACTACAGAGAAAGAGATAGAATATAACATATTTGAGGAGTTAAAGGTGTTGAAAGGAGCACTGTTGTACATGTCTGAATGGGTGGCTTCTCACACCCTGATTATTGG
The DNA here is from genome assembly GCF_018340385.1 of Cyprinus carpio. Taxonomy (NCBI): domain Eukaryota; kingdom Metazoa; phylum Chordata; class Actinopteri; order Cypriniformes; family Cyprinidae; genus Cyprinus; species Cyprinus carpio. The sequence goes on from NC_056583.1 coordinate 4,250, forward strand.
TGATTACCTGGACGTCATAACCAGGTTTGGTTTGGGTAGTAAACCGTAAAGTAAAACCTTAATAAGTACGACCGTTATGTGCACGTTTTACATTTTTTGGTTGTTTATTTGTTTTCGAAAATAGAGATCGCTAAGACATGTGACCAACTGGGCGGCAACGTCATCAGAACGCAAAGAATTATGGGTATGTTTGGCCATGTTACATGGGTTTGGCATAACCAGTCTAAGTGCGGGCATGAAAATAGAAATACTTAGCGTGAAAAACAGAATATAATCGTACAAAATGCAACGGAGACCTAAAGAAACAGTTGTCGACCATACAGCCCTAAAACAAATCCTAATGCAAAGAGAGCGAGATATGACGAGAAAAAAAGTGGATCCAAAGGCACGGGATCCTTTACGAGTCAGAAGCGACTGGTACAGGTGACGTCAAACTGTGCCGAACTTTCCAGCCCCCATATATGTAACAACCTACATGTATACTAATGTTTTTAGTGCATACACACACGAAGTGTTCTATGGACTTTTTAATCATGTAATGTATTCATCTAAATTGTGTTTACCTGTTAATATGTAAAGGAAACTGAATTAAGTTGAATTGTTTACTACTATTTTAAGTTATTTAATTGTGTTTGCAACCAAAGAACACTGATTTTTTGCACAATTCTTCCTTAATACGCGATAAAGGAGAGGCAGAATTTATCTTCAGTCTTGTTGTGTATTTTATTTACAGTGACATGGCTAAAAATCATTACATGTGAGAATAGAGACATTACAAAATCTTTTGGAAAACAATAAACATTTACATATTAGAATGTGAGCATGGTATATAATTCTCCAAAAAGGCTTGAACCGGTCTGTATTCGTAGCTTTGACCTCAGTATGGCCGAGGTACAGAGAAGGGGTCCAGGCGGATCACAGTCCACCATTTCTAAGGCAAGGTTTGCCGGCCAACCACAGTCAACAAATAAATTAGCTATGTAACTATTTCACAACCTTTAAAACTGATTAACGTTTACGCTTTAGTACGTGTGGTACCGTAAGCTAATGGTCCTGGGTTAACGCAACAACACACCCTGGTTTTTGGCCACAACATAAACATTACAGAGAGTAATTTGGTAACTTACCTTTTTGAAAAATGCTTTGAACACACCATCGGTGGGGGGGGGGGGGGGGGTGTGGTGGAGTTTGAGCGAAGGTAATCTTGGGCTTCTTACTGCTGCAGTCCATGCCAGTCCGTCCACTATTTGTCCACCCTCTGAAAACATGGCCTTGTACTATTATTTTCACCTGGAAACGATAAACTATAAAAGTAGTAACCAGTTCTTAAAACGCTTTACCGCACTGCTTATTCCAGTTTAGCGTTCATCCCCTCCATGTAGAACGTCCTGGCGCGTTATGTTTGTGCCGCGGTTTCCCCAAAAGGCTGTTGCGTTTACCACTGGGAATACGTCAGAGGAGAAATGACGAGCAGTATCAATTCTCTATAATACTTACCGTGTCAGACAATAAACATAATGAATATAAACATATAATATCTAAACGTTCACGTGTATGACTGTTTTCCCGCCTCCTCATTATCCAGCGGAGGTATGCGTTGTATTTTCGGCTTCACAGCCATCTTAGTTTATCCTGTGGATTAAAAAACGCCCCGCCGCAACAAACAAAAACCGCCATTATCTGCGCATGATCGGTTGACCTCGATTTTGTTTATTTGTTTTTGGTTTGTGTTTGGTTTGTTTGTTTGTTTTGTTTTTTTTTGGAAGATGTGCGTTTTTAAAACTCACGACCTTCAGAAGAACCCAGGTTCTGTCGTGGTAAGAAACCCCTTGAATTTAGGTGACTGCCAGAAGGGCTTGGCGCTATTATTTCGGGGACTGGAGGGCGGTTGGCAATTCATCTGCAACTACTTGACTGGAGCTGAAAATGTAGGAAGTGACGATTGACAGTCGAAGTGAACAGGAGGAAATGCGATGGAAAAGCTGTTGCGGTAGTTTTTTTTTTTTTTTTTTTTTTAAAGTTTCTATATTTATGGGTTGGTGCGCGAATACAATTATTTAAAGGTTTGGTTCAGAGCATATCTTCCTAATCGAATAAAAAATAAAAGTAAAAATACATAACAGCCAGTAGATAAAGTTTGAAATACATATCATGTACCCAATGAAACATAAACGAATTAACACAAAAAGGCATCGCCAGAGTAACAAACATTAGATATCAGTAAATTAACTAGTTAAACCAGAATTAATACTTCCAGCCATTTTGATGCTGACCTTTACCCTCGAATCCAGAAATAGCATTCTATATAATTTGTCAATTTAAACACCTTGAAAAGAGTTTGTTATTCATTACACTTGGATTTACATGCAGAAAAATTGTCCAAGCAAACTTATCAAGTTGACTAAATAGTGTATCATAGAGTTTGAGTCATAAAAGTAAAAGAAAATAGAAAAATTAGATAAGGGATATTTTGAGTCAAGTTTGTCCCTTAATAAAATCTTGTATATCTTCCCCACAGGAACGTAGCTATATGAACACCTATAGAAATAATGTGTCTAGCGTTTCTTGTTTCCATAAAGCAAAAACTTCATTTTTCGTCTACAGTAAGGATGAATTTACCCAATAGTTTGTTACACGGGTAAATAATGGTGGAAGAATTTTAAATGATATTTTTTTTCACTTTTGTTCGGAATTAAAAATTTAATGTTGGTTATTCCATGCCTCTAATCCAATTTACTAATTTCATACAAGGTGTACCAATTAGTATCTGGAGGCAGGGCTTAGATTTTGCAACATAAAAAGTGTTTTTTTATTACTTTTGTTTGTTAATTTTCTTTTTTCTTTCGAGAACGGATAGACCATTTATTGAAACACTGCGGGTAGAAAGGATTTATAAAATTGAATCCCAAAACTGTCTCAGTTCTAAGTAGGGTGATGATCCCTTGGGTCTAGCTTTTGGGTTACAATATCAAATTCCTTTCTTGGAGGCTGGAAATTAAATTTTATGGGTGACGCTCATAAGTAAGACATCAAGCACGGTGAGTAATGGCTTCTCCTGCTATTGTTATTTGCACTGCTTTGCCACATGTATAGTTTTTATCTATCTCTGTCGGTGATGAGGGATTCACATGTGATAAATGCAGGGAAATAGTTAGACTGACAGAGAAGATTTCAGAATTAGAGACACGCATCCCTATTTATATTTGTAGGTGATAAGGGTTTGAGGTGTGTTGATTTGGGTTTGGATGCGTCTAGCTCAGGGAGTCCTGTACATTGTTCGGTTTCGGTAACAGGGCCTTTGCAGCAGGGCAACTGGGTGACTGTGAGGCGGCATAGTCGTGGGTCTAAACACCACTCTTCTGTTCCGATCAAAACATTAAACAGGTTCTCCCCACTCAGTGATGTACCCACTGAGAAACCTGATGAAAGTGCTCTAGTTATTGGCGATTCTATTGTACGGAACGTGAAAATAGAGACACCAGCCACCATAGTCCAATGTTTACCGGGAGCCAGAGCGCCTGACATCTTAGCAAATTTAAAAGTGTTGGCTAATGCTAAACGTAAATACAGTAAGATTGTTATTCACGCCGGTGCTAATGATGTTCGACTTCGCCAGTCGGAGATCACTAAAAATAACATTAAAGAGGTGTGTGAACTTGCAAGCATGATGTCAGACTCTGTAATATGCTCTGGTCCCCTCCCTGCTTACCGTGGTGATGAGATACATAGCAGATTGTCATCACTCAATGGCTGGATGTCTAAGTGGTGCCCGCAGAATAACATAGGTTTCATAGACAATTGGACAAGCTTTTGGGGCAGACCTGACCTGTTGAAAAGAGATGGTCTTCATCCCTCCTGGGGTGGTGCCGCTCTTCTTTCTAGAAATATGGCACATAGTCTTAGAGTTTGTACTTGACTAACTGGGGCCCAGGTCAGGGAGCAGACAGACTGGCTAAACCGACCGTCTGCTAGCCGCCTCCAGTCACAGAAGTCAGTTAATTCTCAGCACATAGAGACTTTTTCACCTAGATATCACACTATAGATACTGTGTCTGTTCCCCGGGCTAGAAAATACAAAAAACGTCCAAACCAATTATAACAATTTAATTGAGGTTCAACAAATAAAAAGCAGATGCAATACGGATAAACAAATGATAAAGCTTGGCTTATTGAATATCAGGTCTCTTTCTACGAAAGCACTTTTTGTAAATAATATGATCACTGATCATTATCTAGATGTACTCTGTTTGACAGAAACCTGGCTAAAACCTGATGATTATATTATTTTAAATGAGTCTACACCCCAAGATTACTGTTATAAACATGAGCCACGTCCAAAAGGTAAAGGGGGAGGTGTTGCTTCAATTTATAACAATGTTTTCAGGATTTCTCAGAGGGCAGGCTTCAAGTATAACTCGTTTGAAGTATTGGTGCTTAATATAACATTATCCAGAGAAACAAATGTTAATGATAAATCCCCTGTGATGTTTGTACTGGCTACTGTATACAGGCCACCAGGGCACCATACAGACTTTATTAAAGAGTTTGCTGATTTTACATCCGAGTTGGTGTTGGGTGGAGATAAAGTTTTAATTGTTGGTGATTTTAATATTCATGTTGATAATGAAAAAGATGCATTGGGATCAGCATTTATAGACATTCTGAACTCTATTGGGGTTAGACAACACGTCTCAGGACCTACTCATTGTCGAAATCATACTCTAGATTTAATACTGTCACATGGAATTGATGTTGATGGTGTTGAAATTATGCAGCCAAGCGATGATATCTCAGATCATTATTTAGTTTTGTGCAAACTTCATATAGCTAAAACTGTAAATTCCACTTCTTGTTACAAGTATGTTATAACCATCACTTCTACCACAAAAGACTGCTTTGTAAGTAATCTTCCTGGTGTATCCCAATTCCTTAGCATATCCAAAACCTCAGAACAACTTGATGATGTAACAGAAACTATGGACTCTCTCTTTTCTAGCATTTTAAATACAGTTGCTCCTTTACGCTTAAGGAAGGTTAAGGAAAAGAGTCTGACCCCGTGGTGTAATGAGCACACTCGCACCCTAAAGAGAGCAGCCCGGAAAATGGAGCGCAGCTGGAGGAAAACAAAACTAGAAGTATTTCGTATTGCTTGGAGGGAAAGTAACCTATCTTACAGAAAAGCATTGAAAACTGCTAAATCTGATTACTTTTCGTCTCTTTTAGAAGAAAACAAACATAACCCCAGGTATTTATTTAATACAGTGGCTAAATTAACGAAAAATAAAGCATCAACAAGTGTTGACATTTCTCAACATCACAGCAGTAATGACTTTATGAACTACTTTACTTCTAAAGTCGATACTATTAGAGATAAAATTGTAACCATGCAGCCATCAGCTACAGTATCACATCAGACAGTTCACTATAGATCCCCTGAGGAACAGTTCCACTCATTCTCTACTATAGGAGAGGAAGAATTGTATAAACTTGTTAAATCATCTAAACCAACAACATGTATGTTAGACCCTATTCCATCTAAGCTCCTAAAAGAGGTGCTTCCAGAAGTCATAGATCCTCTTCTGACTATTATTTAATTCCTCATTGTTATTAGGGTATGTCCCAAAATCCTTCAAACTGGCTGTTATTAAGCCTCTCATCAAAAAACCACAACTTGACCCCAAAGAACTAGTTAATTATAGACCGATCTCGAATCTCCCTTTTCTTTCAAAGATACTAGAAAAGGTAGTATCCTCACAATTATATTCCTTCTTAGAGAAAAAATGGCATCTGTGAGGATTTCCAGTCAGGATTTAGACCGTATCATAGTACTGAGACTGCTCTCCTTAGAGTTACAAATGACCTGCTCTTATCATCTGATCGTGGTTGTATCTCTCTATTAGTGCTATTGGATCTTAGTGCTGCGTTCGACACTATTGACCACACTATTCTTTTGCATAGACTAGAACACTTTGTTGGCATAAATGGAAGTGCATTAGCATGTTTTATATCGTACTTATATGATCGCCATCAATTCGTAGCAGTGAATGAAGAGGTATCATATCGTTCACAAGTGCAGTATGGAGTACCTCAAGGCTCAGTACTAGGGCCGTTACTCTTCACGCTTGACATGTTACCCTTGGGAGATATCATCAGGAAACACTGTGTTAGCTTTCACTGTTATGCTGATGATACTCAGCTCTATATTTCTTCGCGGCCTGGCGAAACATACCAATTTGAAAAACTAACGGAATGCATAGTTGATATAAAAAACTGGATGACGAGTAATTTCTTACTGCTAAATTCTGAAAAAACAGAGGTGTTAATTATATGGCCAAAAAGCTCTGCATGTAATGACCTAGAACGCTGTCTAAGCCTTGATGGTTGCTCTGTCAATTCTTCGTCATCAGTTAGGAACCTAGGTGTGCTATTTGATAGCAACCTTTCCTTAGAAAGCCACGTTTCTAGCATTTGTAAAACTGCATTTTTCCATCTCAAAAAAATATATCTAAATTACGGCCTATGCTCTCAATGTCAAATGCAGAAATGTTAATCCATGCGTTTATGACCTCAAGGTTAGACTATTGTAATGCTCTATTGGGTTGTTGTTTCTGCACGCTTAGTAAACAAACTCCAGTTAGTCCAAAATGCAGCAGCTAGAGTTCTTACTAGAAACAAGGAAGTATGATCATATTAGCCCGGTCCTGTCAACACTGCACTGGCTCCCTATCAACACATCGTATAGATTTTAAAATCTTGCTTATTACTTATAAAGCCCTGAATGGTTTAGCACCTCAGTATTTGAATGAGCTCTTGTTACATTATAGTCCTCCACGTCCGCTCCGTTCTCAAAACTCTGGCAATTTGATAATACCTAGAATATCAAAGTCAACTGCGGGCGGCAGATCCTTCTCCTATTTAGCGCCCAAACTCTGGAATAACCTACCTAACATTGTTCGGGAGGCAGACACACTCTTGCAGTTTAAATCTAGATTAAAGACCCATCTCTTTAACCTGGCTTACACATAACATACTAATACACTTCTAATATCCAAATCCGTTAAAGGATTTTTAGGCTGCATTAATTAGGTAAACCGGAACCGGGAACACATTTCCTATAAGACCCGATGTACTTGCTACATCGTTAGAAGAATGGCATCTACGCTCATATTAGTCTTTTTCTCTCTTACTCCGAGGTCACCGTAGCCACCAGATCCAGTCTGTATCCAGTCAGAGGGTCACTGCAGTCACCCGGATCCAGTATGTATCCAGCCCAGATGGTGGATCAGCACCTAGAAAGGACCTCTACAACCCTGAAAAGACAGCGGAGACCAGGACTAGAGCCCCAGAGACAGATCCCCTGTAAAGACCTTGTTTCAGACGACCACCGGGACAAGACCACAGGAAACAGATGATTCTTCTGCACAATCTTACTTCTGCTGCAGCCTGGAATTGAACTGCTGGTTTCATCTGGTCAGAGGAGAACTGGCCCCCCGACTGAGCCTGGTTTCTCCCAAGGTTTTTTTCTCCATTCTCTCACTGATGGAGTTTTGGTTCCTTGCCGCTGTCGCCTCTGGCTTGCTTAGTTGGGGACACTTCATTTACAGCGATATCGTTGACTTGATTGCAAATTATTGCACAGATACTATTTTAAACTGAACTGAGCTGCATGATGACATCGCTGAATTTAATGATGAACTGCCTTTAACTGTCATTTTGCATTATTGACACTGTTTTCCTAATTAATGTTGTTCAGTTGCTTTGACGCAATCTTTTTTGTTTAAAGCGCTATATAAATAAAGATGACTTGACTTGACTTGATTGAAGACTAGAGTAATTGCTGCTGAAAATGCAGCTTTGCCTTCACGGGAATCAATTACATTTTAAAACATATTAATGTACAAATAAATACAGTGTTTGTGGCTATAAGAGATTCTTTAAAAAACATTTAAAATATCAGATCCTATTTGACCCCAAGCCTTTGAACAGTAGTGTATATTACAAAGCAGTGTAAGTGGAGCTGCTACAAGTGAAAACGTTTTCACCTTAGGCTCTGGCCATCTGTCCTCAAGTATCTATGTTCCTGCAGAATCCAAAAGATGAACAGGGTTTTTGTTCATGAAAGCTGGATAGAAGTCATAAAAAAAAAAAAATGAAATCGATGATGAATTATGTCAGATTACCTGAGGGAAGAGTGATGAGCTGGTTGCGTGCAGGAGCTCTGTGAATGCCCGGTTATGCTGTAGTCGAACCGAACTAAACTCATCACTGACAGCCAGTGGTGACAGGAGGTTCATGGCTGCTAAACGCTGGCCTATCACTGAAACAGCAGAGGCATTTGAGGAAACAAAATTTAAGACAAATATCAGAAAATTTAAAAAAATGTGCATACTTATAAGGCTGTATCAACCTACCCTTAAACAGCATGCGTGAGCGTGTAGGATCACTCTCGTAAACAAAGCACAAGTGCTCCAGTAGAGATCCCAGCAGCAGTTGGTTGGGAATGGCAGAGGCAAATTCCTGGATCGATGGATACTGTCTCCCCGCCAGCAACACTTCACGATTGTTGTCCAAGTCTGAGGCTACATTTATATAACATATAAAAAGATTGAAAACTATATGTTTGATTATGTCTGAATATCAAATACACAAAATAAGTGAAAACTAACCAAACTGAGTCTAAAAAGGACTTGGATTCGAGGTTTCTTACCTTCTGCAATAACTTTGGCAATTAAAGCAATAATGTCATTTTCCCCTGAATCCATTTAGACACCAAACATTTACGGTACTCTCTTAACAGCTGAGCAAATAGAAATACACCAATGCTGCATCTTGAGTGTACAGTAGGGGGTGGGTAAGGTCTAAGTAACTTATCAGCTTGAAAGATTTTCAAGTTACCCCTCCACAAACCCCTAAGAAGTAACAGAAAAAATATTAGAGAGGATGGACATCTTAAAAATGCATTAAATCAATTAAGTTGTTAACATACTACTTTGACAGATTGTGCACATGATATTTAAAGCCATTAACATCCAAAAGAAAGTAAATAACGTTAATACTTGGTTTATAAGACCAAACTCTAGCCATGACTTCAGTCGGGGATGAAAGGGGCCGCACTATATATCGCAGTGGACTCACTATCAAACTGGACGTCTTCCTCGGTATCTGTCAGGCTGAATATTCCTTCTCTTGATCTTCTGTCTTGAGTGGAAAGGCCCCGTCGGATATGAAAGCTACGGCTGTTAACGGTAGACACTACACTGCTACTCGAACTTTCCTCTGCCATGAGTCTCTCTGTTGTGTGAAACATGACCGTTTGCTAAAAGACACTTCTGTTTATCCCATTCAGTAGCTCCATTCAGAAGGGCCAAAGTAATAAAAAAAAAACGCCCTTTTAATTTGGCAAACCCCACTTACACGTTTTAAAACTGGCCGATTAAAAATACCACTACAAACCGACAGTCACCTGCCATGTTTCTACGAACAAGTCAGGAAGTATCTCTAAATTACTACCATGTGATGACGTGATGAACAACTTATGATAATATGCATCTAAACATAAATCGAATAATCATTTTATTGATTTATTGTAGTTTCTACATACTTTTATCTCCATAAACAACACAAGTTACAAGAAATAACCTTAACAATGTTGTAGCGTCAGTGTCAGTTTCGGCTAATACTAGAACTGAACTTTTTCCACAGTCCCTACTCGGGCAACCACGCGCAGGATGATGAAACGTTTTTAAATATTACATTAAAATAGTTACTTTAGTTTTTATTACAATGCATCGCAATCTGATACGTAAATAAAATTTAACAAGAAACAATAAAAAAAATAAAACGCATTAAAACGGAAAGACGAAACAGTGCACTTTGTGTACACAGTTGATCACATGCATGCTACGCAAAACATGTGGTGACCTGACGTTGTGCGTCACACCGCGGGAAACGTCTACAGAGAGGCAGAGAGCTATTAAGTTGTGCGCATGTTTATTGCATATGGAATACTGAAGTGTATTCCATTATAGTTAATCAGAACTACTTCCTTGTCGAAGCATTGGTTTTTCACACTGAACAATGAAAACACTTTAAATTCCCGCTTCTTGTTTGACCTGGATACCGCAGGGAGCAGAAGCTATCAAAATACCTACAATGCAACCCTTAAGTTAAGATTCTGTGACTGATACCATATATATTGCTACAGATAAAAAAAATGTCAGATTCAAGGTAAGTGTTTATAGCTTTGCATAGTCTTTATAGTAGTTTGCTACATTAGAACAACGAAAAATAATAGATTGGTGGTGATAGAGATTATCTTCTATTCTGGACACACTGTTTACTCTAGTGTTATACAGTACTGTTCACTAATGTTTCCTTTCATATTCTGTGTTTTAAATTCCTAGCACAAGTTCTGCAGGAGCCATAAAGGCAATAGACAAACAGTCTGTGCATCAGATCTGCTCTGGACAGGTGGTGCTGAGTCTGGCCACAGCTGTGAAAGAGCTGGTGGAGAACAGCATTGATGCTGGTGCCTCTAATGTCGGTGAGCTCAAGGGATGAGAGCATGAGGAAACATTGCATTTGAGGTCATGCTACATTTGCTCAAGTGTTTTGTTTTCATGCAGATGTCAAGCTAAAAGACAGTGGAATAGAGTTAGTGGAAGTTTCCGACAATGGAAAAGGTGTTGAGGAGCAAAACTTTGAGGGACTAAGTAAGTTGCCTTGTGAGCATTAGAGATACAAGTCTGTGGCATGCTTACACTTCTGGTCAAAAGTATGAAATAGTTAAACATTTTTAAAAAAGATATCTCTTAGGTTTACCAAGGCTGCATTTATTCATATTTTTAAATATATTTTCAAATGAATCAATTTATTCCTGTGATAGCGAAGCTGAATTTTAAGCATTCTTCACTGTCACATGATTCTTCAGAAATCATTCTAATATGCTGCTGATCTGGTGCTCAAGAAACATTCTGTTATTATCAATGCTGAGAATAGTTTTTGCTTTTTAATATTTTTGTGGAAACCAAATGATTTCTGAAAGATCAGACAGACACTGAAGATCTGGAGTAATGACTGCAGAAAATTCAGCTTTACCATCAACGGGATAAGTTATGTTTTAAAATATATTAAAATAGAAAACAGCTCTTTTAAATTGCAATAATATTTCACAATGTTACTGTTTTAATTATTGTATTTTTGATCAAAGGCAGAGGCAAATTCCTGGATCGATGGATACTGTCTCCCCGCCAGCAACACTTCACGATTGTTGTCCAATTCTGAGGCTACATTTATATAACATATAAAAAGATTGAATACTATATGTTTGATTATGTCTGAATATCAAATACACAAAATAAGTGAAAACTAACCAAACTGAGTCTAAAAAGGACTTGGATTCGAGGTTTCTTACCTTCTGCAATAACTTTGGCAATTAAAGCAATAATGTCATTTTCCCCTGAATCCATTTAGACACCAAACATTTACGGTACTTTCTTAACAGCTGAGCAAATAGAAATACACCAATGCTGCATCTTGAGTGTACAGTAGGGGTGGGTAAGGTCTAAGTAACTTATCAGCTTGAAAGATTTTCAAGTTACCCCTCCCCAAACCCCTAAGAAGTAACAGAAAAAATATTAGAGAGGAGGGACATCTTAAAAATGCATTAAATCAATTAAGTTGTTAACACATACTACTTTGACAGATTATGCACATGCTATTTAAAGCCATTAACATCCAAAAGAAAGTAAATAACGTTAATACTTGGTTTATAAGACCAAACTCTAGCCATGACTTCAGTCGGGGATGAAAGGGGCCGCACTATATATCGCAGTGGACTCACTATCAAACTGGACGTCTTCCTCGGTATCTGTCAGGCTGAATATTCCTCCTCTTGATCTTCTGTCTTGAGTGGAAAGGCCCCGTCGGATATGAAAGCTACGGCTGTTAACGGTAGACACTATACACTGCTACTCGAACTTTCCTCTGCCATGAGTCTCTCTGTTGTGTGAAACATGACCGTTTGCTAAAAGACACTTCTGTTTATCCCATTCAGTAGCTCCATTCAGAAGGGCCAAAGTAATAAAAAAAACGCCCTTTTAATTTGGCAAACCCCACTTACACGTTTTAAAACTGGCCGATTAAAAATACCACTACAAACCGACAGTCACCTGCCATGTTTTTTCTACGAACAAGTCAGGAAGTATCTCTAAATTACTACGATGTGATGACGTGATGAACAACTTATGATAATATGCATCTAAACATAAATCGAATAATCATTTTATTGATTTATTGTAGTTTCTACATACTTTTATCTCCATAAACAACACAAGTTACAAGAAAATAACCTTAACAATGTTGTAGCGTCAGTGTCAGTTTCGGCTAATACTAGAACTGAACTTTTTCCACAGTCCCTACTCGGGCAACCACGCGCAGGATGATGAAACGTTTTTAAATATTACATTAAAATAGTTACTTTAGTTTTATTACAATGCATCGCAATCTGATACGTAAATAAAATTTAACAAGAAACAATTAAAAAAATAAAACGCATTAAAACGGAAAGACGAAACAGTGCACTTTGTGTACATAGTTGATCACATGCATGCTACGCAAAAACATGTGGTGACCTGACGTTGTGCGTCACAACCCGCGGGAAACGTCTACAGAGAGGCAGAGAGCTATTAAGTTGTGCGCATGTTTATTGCATATGGAATACTGAAGTGTATTCCATTATAGTTAATCAGAACTACTTCCTTGTCGAAGCATTGGTTTTTCACACTGAACAATGAAAACACTTTAAATTCCTGCTTCTTGTTTGACCTGGATACCGCAGGGAGCAGAAGCTATCAAAATACCTACAATGCAACCCTTAAGTTAAGATTCTGTGACTGATACCATATATATTGCTACAGATAAAAAAAAAAATGTCAGATTCAAGGTAAGTGTTTTATAGCTTTGCATAGTCTTTATAGTAGTTTGCTACATTAGAACAACGAAAAATAATAGATTGGTGGTGATAGAGATTATCTTCTATTCTGGACACACTGTTTACTCTAGTGTTATTACAGTACTGTTTACTAATGTTTCCTTTCATATTCTGTGTTTTAAAATTCCTAGCACAAGTTCTGCAGGAGCCATAAAGGCAATAGACAAACAGTCTGTGCATCAGATCTGCTCTGGACAGGTGGTGCTGAGTCTGGCCACAGCTGTGAAAGAGCTGGTGGAGAACAGCATTGATGCTGGTGCCTCTAATGTCGGTGAGCTCAAGGGATGAGAGCATGAGGAAACATTGCATTTGAGGTCATGCTACATTTTGCTCAAGTGTTTTGTTTTCATGCAGATGTCAAGCTAAAAGACAGTGGAATAGAGTTAGTGGAAGTTTCCGACAATGGAAAAGGTGTTGAGGAGCAAAACTTTGAGGGACTAAGTAAGTTGCCTTGTGAGCATTAGAAGATACAAGTCTGTGGCATGCTTACACTTCTGGTCAAAAGTATGAAATAGTTAAACATTTTTAAAAAGATATCTCTTAGGTTTACCAAGGCTGCATTTATTCATATTTTTAAATATATTTTCAAATGAATCAATTTATTCCTGTGATAGCGAAGCTGAATTTTAAGCATTCTTCACTGTCACATGATTCTTCAGAAATCATTCTAATATGCTGCTGATCTGGTGCTCAAGAAACATTCTGTTATTATCAATGCTGAGAATAGTTTTTGCTTTTTAATATTTTTGTGGAAACCAAATGATTTCTGAAAGATCAGACAGACACTGAAGATCTGGAGTAATGACTGCAGAAAATTCAGCTTTACCATCACAGGGATAAGTTATGTTTTAAAATATATTAAAATAGAAAACAGCTCTTTTAAATTGCAATAATATTTCACAATGTTACTGTTTTAATTATTGTATTTTTGATCAAATAATTTCATGTGAGCTTGAGAGTTCTTTCAAAAACATTATAAAATCGAAATGATTTAAAATTTTTGACCGGTAGAAACTTATTTGTGTCCTTTCAACTCCTGCAGCTTTAAAACACCACACCTCTAAACTAAGGGATTTTTCCGACCTGATACACGTGGAGACGTTTGGGTTCCGTGGTGAAGCACTGAGCTCACTTTGTGCTCTTAGGTAACACTTCACTTTGGATTTGTCCTCTTAATTTTTACAATATGATGAGTGTGATGATTAGAGTATAGTGATGATCTCACAATTGTTCATGGTCTGATATCTTATTTTATTAATCTCTCTATCCACTAGTGATTCCTTAATGTACACTGTTTTTACTTATGATCGCAGTGATCTTAGTGTTGTGACCTGCCATGAGAGCGCTCAGATCGGAGCTCGGCTGGTGTATGACCATAATGGTCATCTCACTCAACGTGTGCCGCACCCCCGCCAACATGGCACTACTGTCACTCTGCAGAAACTCTTCTCCACATTACCTGTCCGACACAAGGAGTTCCAGCGCAACATCAAGAAGGTCTGCTGGGAGATACTTGGGTACAGGGGTGGTTTGCATTCATGTTTAGAAAGAAATTAACTAGAGTTTCTTCACAGGAATATTCCAAGATGATATTCTGTCTTGCAGTCCTACTGCATCATCTCCACTGGTGTGCGTCGTATTACATGCACCAACCAGACGGGACAAGGCAAGCGCACCACAGTACTGTGCACTAGTGGGAGTAACAGCATGAGAGACAACATTGGAGCTGTGTTTGGACCTAAACAGGTGAATGACCTATTCTCTGTTCTTACACCAATATACAAACAGAACACACTTTGTTATATATCATAACAAGTACATTTACTATTGTTTATCCCTGTTGTTTGAAAGTAACATGTATTTCTCATTTTTACTTATACACAGCTACAAAGTTTGATTCCCTTCCAGCAAATATCTCCCGGTGAATCAATTAAAGAAGACTATGGTCTCGGGGAGGTAGATGTTCCTAAAGACCTTTTTGTGTGAGTTGTTCTGTGTAAACACATGAATTTGTTTGTGCACTTTCTGTAAATAAGGTAATGAAAACCATTTTATGACTTTGAATGTTCCTGTGTAAAGTGATTGTTATTGATGATATTAAATTCTAGCATTGACGGGTTTGTGTCACAAGCGGATCATGGTGTTGGACGAAGTGCTACTGACAGACAGTTCTTCTTTATCAATAAAAGACCCTGTGATCCAGTAAAGGTGTGGTCTCTTTTTAAATATGCTTGTTTGTGTTCATATAATTATATCTAATAAGTATGACATCATTGTTGTTGTTGTCTTTTTTTTATATATATATTTGCAGGCCTCCAAGCTTGTGAATGAGGTTTATCACATGTACAATCGGCATCAATACCCTTTTTTGTCGCTCTAAACATCACTGTTGCTTCAGGTAAGACTTGACAGAACAATAAAGAAATTAAATTGTATATAAAAGTGTACATTACTGTTACACTACTGTATCATTGATTTTAATTGATGAAAAGTGTCAGTAAAATATTTACAATGTTACAAAAAATCTATTATGAATAAAATGTTCTTCTAAACCTATAATATTAAAACTTCATAATGTATGTGTGTGTTTATAATATATATATATATATATATATATATATATATATATATATATATATAAATATATATATATATATATATAGTATAAACAGATCCACAAGAATATTAAGCAGTAATGGCTGCTGTGCAATCACAGAAATAAATTGAATTTTAAAACAATTGCAATAGAAACCAGCTGTTAAATTGTAATAATATTTCACAATATTACTAAACAATCACTGCATTTTTTTATCATATAAATGGAACCTGGGTGAGCAAAAGGGACTTAAAACATAAAAAATAAAAATGCTTAATGCAATTAATTTATTGATACTTGTCATTTATATTCAAAGTTTTAATTCTTTGTTTTACATTAGACTGTGTCGACGTGAATGTGACTCCAGACAAACGTCAGATCCTTCTACAAGAGAAAAACTCTTGCTGGCAATTCTGAAAAGCTCACTCATGGCTATGTTTGAGACTGGTGTCAATAAAATCAGTCTCAATCACATTACTCCAGCAATTACCAGTAAGTACATCAGACTTTTTAAGACATATGATATGTTGTCTTGAAGTGTTATTACAGATGTTGTTGATGTTGTTCTTCATTCAAGACTTGTGTAGACCAACCGAGACAAGTGCTGGTTCAGAAGATCGGGAAATAGGTTCTGTCTCTGAAGCACTTCCAGATGATGAACCCCCAAAGACTTCCATCAATCTAGCTCGACTTAAAGAAGCATTTTCAAACCATCAGGTTCCTGGAATTGGGTCAAAGCAGTCTAGTCATAAAGCTGCCTGTTCTGGTTCTTCTCAGAAGAAGATGTTTTCCTTTGTGAGCTGCTCTAAAAAAATGACAGACATTATGAGGCCACCTTTAAAGTCCTCTCCAAGTTTCGCTGCCGTTTCCTCTATAAAAAAATCAACTGTTTGTCTAGCTAAATATAAAAGCACCTTTGATAATGATGCTGAAGATTCTGAGGCTGCAAACCAAATTTCAGCTGAAGATGATCCAGAGATTTTACATGAAAACAATTCAGAGTCAGGTTTACACCCTAGTATCTATGAAACTGATGTTAAAGCTGAGACTATCAGTGAACCTGTAGATGAGAAGTTCTGGAGTTATAAACCTTTGGTGCCGGAGACAAAGTTAGAGCAACAAGACAAGGACAGAATTTCCAGTCCTGAAGCTAAAAGAGCTCGATATGAATCTGAACCTCTAGCACAAAACTGTTTGGTGGACTCCAAAAACAAGAATGCTTCTACGCAATTGGATTCACCTGTCAGCATACAGAAGAACACAGTGCTTTTGCAGTTTTCTCCTGCAGGAAACTTTCTAAAAGGATGCAGAGGCTACAGGCTCAGAAGAAAGAGAATCATGAGCAAGAGCTAAAATATAGACGGTTCAGGGCAAAGATTAACCCTGGTGAAAACCAGAGTGCTGAGGACGAGCTTAAGAAAGAAATAAGGTTATACTGATCTTTTGATTGATTTCTTAAAGTACCAAAATCAGCATCAAGTTTATATGCCATTTACAAAGCTTCAACTTTTTCTTACAGCAAAGACATGTTCAAGGATATGGAAATCATTGGTCAGTTCAACCTGGGTTTTATTATCACCAAGCTGAAATCTGACCTTTTCATAATTGACCAGCATGCCACAGACGAAAAGTACAATTTTGAGATGCTACAAAAGAATACTGTCCTTAAAGGGACAGCGACTCATAGCGTAAGTCAAACCACTTTCTTTGCAGGTTTTCCATGAGCACAGTTTCACGATACTGGGAGATGGCGCCTTTGTGGACTGATAGGGTTAATCTTTGCCCTGAACCGTCTATATTTAGCTCTTGCTCCATGATTCTTTTCTTCTGAGCCTGTAGCCTCTGCATCCTTTTAGAAAGTTTCCTGCAGAGACAACTGCAAAAGCCGTGTTCGTCTGTATGCTGACAGGTGAATCCCATTGCGTAGAAGCATTCTTGTTTTTGGAGTCCACCAAACAGGTTATGTGCTAGAGGTTCAGATTCGAAACGGGGATCTATCTCTTTTAGCTTCAGGTCGAACTGGAATTCCTGTCCTGTTTCTCTAACTTTGTCTCCGGCACCAAAGGTTTATAACTCCAAACTTCTCATATACAGGTTTCCCTTATAGTCTCAGCTTTAACATCAGTTTCATAGATACTAGGTGTAAACCTGACTCTGAATTGTTTTCATGTAAAAATCTCTGGATCTTCAGCTGAAAGTTGGTTTGCAGCCTCAATCTTCACATCATTATCAGGTGCTTTTATATTTGCTAGACAACAGTTGAATTTTTTATAGGAGGACACGGCAGCGACTTGGAGAGGACGTTAAGGTGCCTCATAATGTCTGGTCATTTTTTTTAGAGCAGCTCACAAAGGAAAACATCTTCTTCTTGAGCAGAACCAGAAACATGCAGCTTTATGACTAGACTGCTTTGACGCCAATTCCAGGAACCGATGGTTTGGAAATGCTCTTTAATTCAGCTATATTGATGGAATCTTTGGTGGATTCATCCATCTGGAAGTGCTTCAGAGACAGAACCTTATTTCCCGATCTTCTGAACCGCACTTGTCTCGGTTGGTCCTACACAAGTCTTGATAAGAACAACATGCAACAACATCTGTATAACACTTCCGACAACATATCATATGTCCTTAAAAAGTCTGATGTACTTACTGGAATTGCTGGCTGTAATGTGAGTGAGACTGATTTTATTGACGCCAGTCTCCAACATAGCCATGACAAGTGAAACAGCTTTTTTCGAATTGCCAGCAAGAGTTTTTCGGGGCAGAAGGGGAACTCTTGTAGAAGGATCTGACGTTTTGTCTGGATCACATTCCGTCGACACAGTCTGAAGTGTAAAACAAGAAATTAACTTTGAATATAATGACAGTATCTAATACATTAATTGCAGTAAGCATTTTTATTTTTTATGTTTTAAGTCCCTTTTGCTCCCCAGGTTTCCATTTATATGATAAAAAATGCAGTGATGGGGGTTAGTAATATTGTGAAATATTATTACAATTTAAAGCTGCTTTCTATTGCAATTTGTTTTTAAAATTCATTCTATTTCTGTGCTTGCACAGCAGCCATTACTGCTTAATATGCTTGTGAATCTGTTTATACATATATATATAATATATATATATATATATATCTATCTTCCGATTCTATATATATAGTATATTATATATAAATATATAAACACACCATACATTATGAAGTTTTTAATATTATAGGGTAGAAGAACATTTTATTCATACTAGATTTTTGGTAGGTGTAACAGTGTAAATATTTTACTGACACTTTTCATCAATTAAATCAATGATACAGTAGTGGGGTAACAGTAAGGTACAACTTTTATATACAATTTAATTTCTTATTGTTCTGTCAAGTCTTCCTGAGCAACAGTGATGTTTAGAGCGACAAATGGTATTGATGCCGATTGTACATGTGATAACGTCATTTTCACAAGGTTGGAGGCCTGCAAAATATATAATAAAAAACAGACAACAACAACAAGATGTCATACTTATTAGATATAATTATATGAAACACAAACAAGCAATTTAAAAGAGACCACACCTTTACTGGTCACAGGGTCTTTTATTGATAAAGAAAGAAACATGTCTGTAGTAGCACTTCCGTCCAACACCATGAATCGCTTGTGACACAACCCGTCAATGCTAGAATTTAATACATCAATAACAATCACTTTACAAGACTTCAAATTCATAACATGGTTTTTCATTACCTTATTTACAGAAAGTGCCAAACAAACAAAGTCATGTGTTTACACAGAACAACTCCACACAAAAAGGTCTTTTAGGAACATCTACCTCCCGAGCACCATAGGTCTTCTTTAATTGATTCACCGGAGATATTTGCGGAAGGGAAATCAAACTTTGTAGCTGTGACTAAGTAAAAATGAGAAATACATGTTACTTTCAAACACAGGGATAAAACATAGTACTGTCTTGTTTATGATATAATACAAAGTGTGTTCTGTTTTGTATATTGGTGTAGAAACAGAGAATAGGTCTTCCTCACCTGTTTTCGGTCCAAACCAGCTCCACTGTTTGTCTCTCATGCTGTTACTCCCACTAGTGCACAGTAACTGTGTGCGCTTGCCTTGTCCCGTCTGGTGGTGGCGGTAATAACGGCAACACCAGGGGATGATGCAGTGAGGACTGGCAAGACGCATATCATCTTGATATTCCTGTGAAGAAACCTAGTTAATTGCTTTCTAAACATGAATGCAACCACCCTGTAACCCAAGTATCCCCAGCAGACCTTCTTGATGTTGCGCTGCACTCCTGTGTCGGACAGGTAATGTGGAGAAGAGTTTCTGCAGATACAGTAGTTGCCATGTTTTGCGGGTGTGGGCACACGTTGAGTGAGATGACCATATGGTCATACACAGCCCGATCTCCGATCTGACGCTTCTCATGGCAGGTCCACAACACTAAAGATCCCTGCGAGCATAAGTAAAACAGTGTACATTAAGTAATCACGAGTGGATAGAGAGATTACACATAAAATAAGATATCGACCATGAACAATTGTGGAGATCATCACTCTACTCTAATCCATCAACTCAGCATATTGTAAAAATTAAGAGGACAATCCAAAGTGAAGTGTTACCAAGAGCACAAAGTGAGCTCAGTGCTTCACCCCGGAACCCAAACGTCCTCCACGTGATCAGGTCGGAAAATCCCTAGTAGTTTCGAGGTGTGGTGTTTTAAAGCGGCAGGGTTGAAGGACCAAATAAGTTTCTAACCGTCAAAAATTTAAATCATTGCGATTTTATAATGTTTTTGAAAGAACCTCAAGCTCACATAAATTATTTTATCACAAATACAATAATTAAAACAGTCAACATTGTGAAATAGTATTGCAATTTAAAGAGCTGTTTTATCTATTTTAATATATTTTAAAACATAACTTATCCCGGTGAGGTAAAGCTGAATTTTCTGCGTCCATTACTCCAGATCTTCAGTGTCGTCCTGTCTTCAGAAATCATTTGGTTCCACAAAATATTAAAAAAGCAAAAACTATTCCCAGCATTGATAATAACAGAATGTTTCTTGAGCACCAGATCAGCAAAGCATATTAGAATGATTTCTAAGAATCATGTGACAGTGAAGATGCTTAATTCAGCTTCGCTATCACGGCATAAATTTGATTCATTTGAAATATATTTAACAATATGAAACTAAATGCAGCCTTGGTAACCTACGAGATACTTTTTAAAAATGTTTAACTAGTTTCATCCTTTTGACCAGAAGTGTAAGCATGCCACAGACTTTTATCTCCTAATTCCACAAGGCACTTACTTATTCCGCTCAAATTTTTGCTCCTCACACCTTTTCCATTGTCGGACTTCCCCTAACTCTATTCCACTGTCTTTTAGCTTGACATCTTCTAAACAAAACACTTGAGCAAAATTGTACATGACCTCAATGCAATGTTTCCTCATGCTCTCAATCCCTTGAGCTCACCGACATTATAGGCACACATCAATGCTGTTCTCCACCAGCTCTTTCACACTGTGGCCAGACTCAGCACCACCTGCCCCGAGCAATGCTGATGCACAGACGTTTGTCTATTGCCTTATGGCTCTGCAGACTTGTGCTATAATTTTAAACCAGAATATGAAATGGAAACATTATTAAACAGTACTGGTATACACTTAGAGTAACAGTGTTTCCAGAATAGAAGATATCTCTATCACCAGAGAAAAGAAGCTGGAGAAATCATGATTGTTCGTTGTTCTAATGTAGCAAACTACTATAAGACTATCAAAGCTATAAACCTAAACCTTAATCTGACCATTTATTTTTATCTGTACAATATAATGGTACCAGTCACAGAACTCTTACGTAAGGGTTGCATTGTAGGTTTTTGATAGCTTCTGCTCCCTGCGGTATCCAGGCAAACAGAAGCAGGATTACAGTGTTTTCATTGTTCAGTGTGAAAAACCAATGCTTCGAACAAGAGTGTTTTCTTATTAGCTAAATGGAATCACTTCGTATTCCATATGCACCTAAACAGGCGACAACTTAATAGCTCTCTGCCTCTCTGTAGACGTTTTCCCGCGGTGGAGCCAACGCATCCCACTGTTTTGGGGGGGGGGGGGGGGGGGCACGGGGGGAGCTGCATGTGGACAACTATGTACACAATTGCACTGTTTCGTCTTTCCGTTTTAATGCGTTTTATTTTTTTAATGTTTCTTGTAAATTTTATTTACGTATCAGATTGCGATGCATTGTAATAAAACTAAGTACCTATTTAATGTAATATTTTAAAACGTTTCATCATCCTGCGCGTGGTTGCCCGCCGTAGGGACTGTGGAAAAAGTTCAGTCTATATTAGCCGAACTGACACTGACGCTACAACTTGTTAAGGTTATTTTCGTGGTACTTGTGTTGTTTATGGAGAATAAAAGTATGTAGAAACTAATCATAAAATCAATAAAAATGATTATTCCGATTTATGTTTAGATGCTATTACATAAGTTGTTCTCAGCGTCCAGCACATGGTAGTAATTTAGAGATACTTTCCTGAATTGTTCGTAATAAACATGGCATGACTGTCGGTTTTTAGGGTATTTTTAATCGGCCAGTTTTAAAACGTGTAATTGGGGTTTTGCCAAATTAGAAAAAAAGGGCGTTTTTTTTATAATTTTGGCCCTTCTGATGGATCACTGACTGTGATAAACAGAAGTGGTCTTTTTTTTTTAGCAAACGGTCAGTTTCCACAACAAGAGACTCATGGCAGAGGAAAGTTCGATTAGCATTGTAGTGTCACGTTAACAGACCGTAGCTTTCATATCCGACGGGGCCGTTCCACTCAAGACAGAAGATCAAGAGGGAGGAATAGTCACCTGACAGATACCAGGAAGACGTCCATTTGATAGTGAGTCCACTGCGATATATAGTGCGCCCTTTTCATCCCCGACTGAAGTCTGGCTAGAGTTTGGGCTTATAAACCAAGTAGTAACGTTAGTTACTTTCTTTTGGATGTTAATGGCGTTAATAGCAGGTGCATAATCTGTCAAAGTAGTATGTTAACAACTTAATTGATTTAATGCATTTTTAAGATGTCCCTCCCGCTCTAATATTGTTTTTTTTCTGTTACTTCTTAGGGGTTTGGGGAGGGGTAACTTGAAAATCTTTCAAGCTGATAGTTACTTAGTCCTTACCCCCCCTATGTACCTCAAGATGCAGCTTGGGTGTATTTCTATATGCTCAGCTGTTAAGAAGTCCCGTAAATGTTTTTGGTTCTACATGGATTCAGGGAAAAAAATTATTGCTTTAATTCCAAAGTGATGCATGCAGTAAGAAACCTCTGTTCCAAGTCCTTTTTTAGACTCAGTTTTGGTTAGTTTTCACTTATTTTGTGTATTTGATATTCAGACATAATCCAACATATAGTATTCAATCTTTTTATATGTTATATAAATGTGCCTCAGAATTTGGACAAAATCGTGAAGTGGTTGCCTGGAGGGAGACCGATATCCATCGATCCAGGAATTTGCCTCGGCCTTTGATCAAAAATACAATATTAAAACAGTAACATTTTGTGAAATATTAGTGCAATTTAAAAGAGCGTTTTTTCTATTTTAATATAGTTAAAACATAACTTATCCCTGTGATGGTAAAGCGAAATTTTCTCAGTCATTAACTCCAATCTTCAGTGTCTGTCTGTATCTTTCAAAATCATTTGGTTCCACAAAAATATTTAAAAAGCAAAAACTAGTCTCAGCATTGATAATAACAGAAGGTTTCTTGAGCACCATATCAGCAGCAATAGAATGAATTTCGAAGAATCAATGTGACAGTGAAGAATGCTTTAAAATTCAGCTTCCGCTATTCACAGGAAAAAT
This sequence comes from Cyprinus carpio, assembly GCF_018340385.1. Taxonomy (NCBI): domain Eukaryota; kingdom Metazoa; phylum Chordata; class Actinopteri; order Cypriniformes; family Cyprinidae; genus Cyprinus; species Cyprinus carpio. The sequence goes on from NC_056583.1 coordinate 27,701, forward strand.
TGATTCATTTGAAACTAGATTTAAAAATATTAATATGCGCCTTGGTAAAACGAAGAGATATCTTTTTTAAATGTTAACTATTTCATACGTTTGACCAGAAGTGTACATGCCACAGACTGTATCTCTACTGCTCCACAAGGCAACGTACTTAGTCCCCTCCAGTTTTGCTCCTCAACACCTTTTCCATTGTCGGAAACGTCCCTAACTCTATTCCACTGTCGTTTAGCTTGACATCTGCATGAAAACAAAACACTTGAGGCAAATGTAGCATGACCTCCAATGCAATGTTTCCTCATGCTCTCATCCCTTGAGATCCGACATTAGAGGCACCATCATCTGCTGTTCTCCACCAGTCTTTCACAGCTGTTCCAGACTCAGACCACCTGTCCAGCAGATTGATGCCCAGACTGTTTGTCTATTGCCTTTATGGCTCCTGCAGAACTTGTGGCTAGAATATTAAAACCAGAATAATGAAAGGAAAACTTAGTGAACAGTACTGTATAACACTAGAGTAAACGTGTGTCCAGAAGAGAAGATAATCGCTATCACCACCAATCTATTATTTTTCGTTGTTCTAATGTAGCAAACTAACTATAAAGACTATCAAAGCGATAAACACTTACCTTGAATCTGACATTTTTTTTATCTGTACAATATATATGGTATCAGTCACAGAATCTTAACTTAAGGGTTGCATGTAGGTATTTTGAATAGTTTCTGCTCCCTGCGTTATCCAGGTTCAAACAAGAACGGGTAATTTAAAGTGGTTTTTCATTGTTCAGTGTGAAAAACCAATGCTTCGACAAGGAAAGTTTTCTGATTAACTATAATGGAATACACTTCAGTATTCCATATTCAATAACCGCGCACAACTTAATAGTCTCTGCCTCTCTGTAGACGTTTCCCGCGGTGTGACGCACAACGTCAGGTCACCACATGTTTTGCGTAGCATGCATGTGATCAACTATGTACACAAAGTGCACTGTTTCGTCTTTCCGTTTTAATGCGTTTTATTTTTTTAATTGTTTCTTGTTAAATTTTATTTACGTATCAGATTGCGATGCATTGTAATAAAACTAAAGTAACTATTTTAATGTAATATTTAAAAACGTTTCATCATCCTGCGCGTGGTTGCCCGAGTAGGGACT